>NC_046663.1:36062750-36076255 GCF_010883055.1 Belonocnema kinseyi | reverse complement strand
TGTAGCACACATTTGCTACTGGGAAAATATGCTTCCAGAGCTTTACGTGTAGTTCAATAAATTTCTGTTAATTCAGGTTAGGTGAGGTCAGGTTTTGTTGGGGAAAGTTATGTTAAATAAGTTGATATCAGGCAAGGGTTGATCCTTAACAGTTGTCGACATGTTTTTGAAGTGAAAATTTGCATTACTGGCATTATTTTGAAATTTATTTGCCTCAGTGCATGATTTTTCGTCATTTTTTGAAGTTATGGTTCAACCATGACGTGATGGGGGATTTTTGATACCGAATTTAAATTCAGTGCCCCAAAATCCATAGGAATACGTGTGTCTTGTTACCAGATCCGCACACTTTTTTTTTGCGTGGCTGTGTTATTTAAACAATTTTAATAAGCAAATTCAGAGTTTTGCTACTTTTCAACCAATAGGCTCAATTGTTTTACGGCATCAACGGAAAATGTATTTTCCATAGCTATTTGCTACAATATTAAAAATTTTTACAAGATCTGTTAATTATTTAAACAGTTGCCATGAGAATATTCCGAGTTATGCTTTTTTTCGATAAACACATCTTTTTATGGAATTAACTAAAAATGTTTTTGCTATGACTTTTTTCTTTGACACTTTCCAAAGATTGAAAAAAATGTGGATTGCTTAAACAACATTTATAAATAAATTCAGAGTTTGCCTATTTTTGAACAAATAGGCTCAATTTTTATAAGAAATCAACTAGAATCTCTTTTCGATGACTCTTTGCTGTAATGATTTGAAAATTTATACGAATTGTTAATAAACAACTTTCATGAACAGATTCAGAGTTTGGCTATTATTGAACCAATATATGCATAATTTTTCGCAGGAACAACTGATAATGTTTTTTTGGTAACGATTTGCTACGATAGATTGCAAATTCATAAGAAATATTCATTATTTAAACACTTTTTATAAACAAATCCAGAGTTTGGCTCAATCAATTTTTTTCAAATAACTATTTGCTATGATACTTTTTTTATTTATAAAAATTCTTAAACTAATTTATAATTGTTGTCAATTCACAATGTTTGTCAATTTTGGGATCAGTCACACAGTCAATCAGTCAATCAGTCAGATCAGTTACTATTTTTTTTTATTTTGAAAATATCTTTGGGTTTAGATTTTTGACAAAAAATTTGGTGAATTTTTTATATAAGAAGAAAATTGACATTTGTCTTTAACTTTTCAAAGGTAATGTATTTTCTTAAATTTTCAGTTAAATCAAACATTGTCTGTTCTCTGTACTAAGAATATCTATAAACAATTTTCAGTTATTGAAAATATATGTACAAAAAACTTGTTTATTACATGAAGAACTTAATGGAGAATTTTTTTCTATAATGAAACTATTAAGCTTATGTAAAACTAGAGTTTTTGTATAAAATATCAGAAATAATTTTTTATTACGATTATTTGAAAACTAATTCTACTTGGTAATTATTAAAAAAATTTCTTAATAAAATTCACAATTAGGATATTTTTCAAGGATTCGGCTTAATTCTTTTTACGTAATCACTAATAATGTCTTTTTGACAACTATTTGCTACCGTATTTTGCAAAATTTTAATAAAAATTAATTATTTAAACAATTTTCATTAAAAAATTCAGGCTTTGGCTATTTTTCAACCAATAGGCTCAATTGTTTTACGGCATCAACTAAAAATGTATTTTCCAGAATAGTTTTCATGAGAATATTCCGAGTTAGGCTCTTTTTTCAATACACACACTTTTTTATGGAATTAACTACAAATGTTTTTGTTATGACTTTTCGCTTTGACACTTTCCAAAAATTGGAAAAAATGTGGGTTGCTTAAACAACATTTATAAATAAATTCAGAGTTTGGCTATTTTTGAACAAATAGGCTCAATTTTTATAAGAAATCAACAGGAGTCTCTTTTCAATGACTCTTTGCTATGATACTTTGAAAATTGATAAGAATTGTTAATAAACAACTTTCATGAATCAAATTTTCGGTAACTATTTGCTACGATAGATTGCAAATTTACAAGAAATATTCACTATTCAAACATTTTTCATAAACAAATTCAGACTTTGGTTCAAAAAAATTTTTTTGTTCAAATAACTATTTGCTATGATGATACTTTTGTATTTATAAAAATTCTTTAACTAATTTATAATTGTTGTCAATTTTTAAACTTTGAAGTAACGTAGTGAATTTGTTTATGAATATTGTTGAAGTAATTCACAATGTGGGATCAGTCACCAAAAATCGAATTTTTGGGACCATCCTACAGTCCCACATTGGGTCAAAAAAAGTTTGTATGAACAAATACATTTTTAGCCTACACTTTTCATTCCTTTTGGTGTTTTTTTTTTGATAAAAGCTTTTTAAATTATGAAAATATTTTTGGGTTTAGATTTTTAACACAAAATTTAGTGTATTTTGTATATAAGAAGAAAATTGACATTTATCTTTAACTTTTCAAAAGTACTATCTTTTTTAAAATTTTTAGTTGAATTAAACATTGTCTGCTTTCTGTACTGAGAATATGTATAAACAATTTTCAGTTATTGAAAATATATATACAAAAAACTTGTATATTACGTCATAAACAACTTAATAGATATTTTTTTTCTATTGTGGAGCTGTTAAGCTTATCGAAAACGATTATTTAAAAATTAACACTACTTGCAAATTATTTAAACAATTTTCCTAACCAAATTCAAAGTTTGGATATTTTTCAAGGATTCAGTGCAATTATTTTTTACGGAATTAAGTAAGAATGTCTTTTTGACAACTTTTTCTACGGCACTTTGCGCAAATTTTTAAGTACAATTAATTATTTAAACAATTTTCATTGAAAAATTCCGCGTTTGGCTATTTTTTAACAAATAGGTTCTTTTATGAAATATTTTTCACGAGAAATTTTTAAGGTATGAACTATAAATGGTTTTGCAATGACTTTTTGCTATGATACTTTTCAAATTGACAAAAATGGTGTATTACTTAAACAATATACCTGAACAAATTCAGAGTTTGGCTATTTTTCAGCGAATAGGCACAATTTTCATTCGAACTAAACAAGAATGTCTTTTCGATGACTCTTTGCTATGAGTATACACGAGTGAGTACCCGCGCACTGCGACATTCCGCTACCCTACTGGTATTTTTAATGCACAGGTGGGAGTTAGCAATCGTCTCTCGCCCCGTGAGCTAAAAAATTGCGTGGAACAGCAGTTCCAGGAAGACCAAAGCCGGGGGGACAGAAACCGAGAGTTTGGTGTATTTAGGAACCCTCTAAATTTGAATCAGTGAAATTAAGCTGATTCAAATAGCTAGAAATGGGTGTATTCAGGAACCCTCTAAATCTGAATCGGTGAAATTTCACTGATTCAAATAGCTAGAAATGGGTGTATTCAGGGAGCCTCTAAATCTGAATCAGTGAAATTTTACTGATTCAAATAGCTAGAAATGGGTCACTGACAATCAGTGAAAGGTTACTTATTAATTCAGTGAAATAACCACTTTTGAGGGTTGGCAGCACTGCAACATGTCAATTTAGCAATCATAATAAAATAATATTTTAGTACATTCACGTATCACATTTTACTTTAATTTCAAGATTGGACTGCCATGTACAAATCCGTTAAGTAAGTACTTCCTATACGAGTAATTGTATATTCTCGCATTTAATTCAACAGACTTTCAGTCCGAAAATTAAAAAATTAATTTCATTAAGTAATTCTTCTTGCTACTTAAGTAAAAGAGTAACAATAACAATTAACTTAAAAATTTAGAGGCTATGCTTCACATGATTTACTCTGGTGTTACTGAACTGATTAGTGAATAAGTTCGAAATCAGTGATTAATCAATTAAATGTCTACCTAATATTTCATTCAGTGAATTTTTCACTGATTCATATTTTGAGAGAATATTATTTGAATAATCTACAATTTTTGTTAATTTGGAAAGTATCATACCAAACAGTCATTACAAAAAAATACTTATAGTTGATTCCCTAAAAAAGTGAGCCTATTCGTTGAAAAGTAAACAAACTCTGAATTTTTTGATGAAAATCGTTTTCAATTTGAGGACCTATCAGCAAAAATCGAGAGTATAATTTTTGGGACTACTATATTCCTCACTGACGAAAAAATTTTTAATCGCAACAAAATCATATTGTTGAGCAGTTTTTGTTGTCAGTACAAAATTTTGGTAGTTAGGACAAAATAATTTTATGTCCAAACAAAATACTTGTTTCTTAACACTACATTATTTTAAAGCCTTATTTTGTTGTGCTGAGTAATTTTTAGTTGAGCCAACAAAACTATTTAGTTAAACCAACGAAATATAAAACCACGCATGTGCATTTGTTTTTTTATCACGTGCACGGGTGTGCAAGTTCATTGGATTGATCAAGATGCATTTGAGGATAATAAATAAGGATATTCCGATTATTTACTCTGTATATTTAATATTTTTATTTTGTGCCTTTAATCATTTATCCGTAATTTATGGTATATTTTATAAGTCTGATATAACGATTTGTGTGCTCTCAAAACTTGAATCAGTTGTGAAAAAACTGGTTTGTAGCAAAGTCATTCACTAATTGATTAAATTCAAATTTAAACTGACTTATATGTTTGAATAACTTGTTTCGATCTCTGATTATAACTCGTTAAATTACCTTATTTTATTCAATGACATTTATCGAATTATAAGAGGCTTTCAAATTAAACTAAGTATTAATAACCAATTAATGAATCTGTAAATGACTTTTAGCTACAAAATAGTTACTTTTTACGACTAATGTAGGTTTTGAAAGTACAAAAAGTTTGTTTTCACCCAAAAAATCTGGTTGACCCTACAAATTTTGTTAGGTTAACCAACAAATTTCGATAAACAACAAAATATTGTATTGGGACGACAAAAGAATTTAATTGACTCAACAACAAAAATTGGTTATGCTAACCAATCAGTTTAGTTTGATCAACAGAAGGTCTCAATAAACAAATTTTGTCGGCTCAACAAAATTGTTTTATTGCATGAAGCGCAACAAAATTATTTGGTTGAGGCAAAACAATTTTTGTTGTTCCAGTCAAACAGTTTTCTCAGTGTACATATATAAGGAGCGTATACGAGCTCTCTGCAGCCTGCACACCTCAATTGCATTCATGTACCACTCTAGTAGGTACACTTTTATTACAAGACAATTTGCAACGAAAATTACCGCAGCAGAAGCAATTTTCTGCGTTGAGTCGCGCATATGTGTATTAGATATTAGGTAGAGGATAATTTTGGCACGTCCCACGCGGTACACAAATGCTCACGTTCCATGCTGTAGTTCTTAGTTCTCTCTAGAAATCGCGCACGACATACTGAGAGGAAGCTATTCCAAAGTATTCGCGTCAATTCCTGTCGTCACGTGTAACTAAAAAATAATCACTAAAAAGTAGAAACTCATTATCAGTAATAATTTATCTGCATTTTTTATTTTTTCTGTTCTCCAAAATACCTGTAAATTTAATTGTAGAAGGTAGACCACAAAAGCCTTTTTTTATTTCGAATGGTTTGACAGTTAACCTGCATTTTTCCGATAAAGAAAAAAGTTTGGGTGACTGCAACTTTTCAAGTCGAACGGGATGTGATCGTTATTTGAATTTGTTCGCTCCTTGAAAAATACAAAATGCCACCCCGACTCGATGTAGTTGATTCGATGGATGTGGAGAGTCCGTCGAGGTGTCTGAGATTTCTACATCTGTTATGGAAATTCTGCAAGTGCGTTTTCTCCCATGTGAGTCTCGTTTCTCTGGTAGTGTCCTATTGCGTTCTTGGGGCACGCGCTTTCGTGTACTTGGAAGCAGATCACGAAGAAGAAGTAAATATATTCAACATGATTGTATAGAAATTTTTTACATTCTCATCTCAATGAGAAGCTATTGGTTTTATGTCATAAATGTCTTTTGGAATCCCATCAAATGTTTACATATTGGGAGCCCTTGAGTTAGAATAAATACTCAGTATATTTAAAATTAAATTTTTTCTAAAAAAATATCTACTCACTTCGCTTCACTGGGAATCGAACCACAGAACTTCCGATTTCCGGTGAGGAGCTTTTTCAATTAAGCTGTTAGGGAGATCTAAAGATGACTCTTTTTTCAGATGTAGTTCGATTCTCAGTGGAGCGAAGTGAGTAGATCTTTTTTCAGAAAAAAACTAATTTGAAAAGTTAAAAAAAATTACTTTTCATCTAGTCAGTAATGACGTTGATTATTTTTTGTTATTTCAAGCGTTAACTTGATCGATGGTATTGATTTCTATTTCCACGGATTGCTGAATTTTATCTACACTGATCAATGTTAACTACCTCTGATTAAAATAAAGAGTCCCTTAAAATAGACAGTAATACAAGAATCTGTATTTCAGTAAAAAAAAGAAAAAAAATAGAGAATTTTTTTCTGGTGTGGAATTGTTAAGCTTATCAAAAACCAGAGTTTTTTTATACAATACGAGAATTAATTTTTATTACGATTATTTGAAAATTAACGCTACTTGCAAATTATTTAAACAATTTTCTTAACTAAATTCACAGTTTGGATATTTTTCAAGGATTCAGTGATTCAGATCAGATCAGATGAGATTCTTTTCTTTCTCTATTTCAATAAAAAAAGGTGGTTGACTTTCAAATCTAACCAGTTGAAAGTCAATTGATGGTTTTAAAATGACTTTGAGTAACGCATTCGATTGAAAGTCAACCGCTTTTGAAAAAGTACGTACGTAAAAATCTGCACGTAAAATGGACTTCATAGGTTAATCTAAGACAGAAATTTTGTTGACTTTTCGTCAACGCATGTTGCTGAGTGTTTGCGCATCGCATCTTGCGCACGCCCTTCTGATACTCAAACTGAATTTCTGAACGCATGATTGAAAATAATCCTAAACTAAATATACCTGTCAGGTAATCAATTTCTGGTTCAAATTAAGTTACTTACTTAATTTAATGCGAAAATAAAACTCTGCTACATTTAAAATTCATCATTTTGTATTACTGTGCAGCTTTTATTAAATGCACTTAAATTGCCAAATTAAATTTTTTTAACTTTTATAAATTATAGCGTTAAAAGAATCAGATTCAGTTCCAAAAGTATAAATCCACGTTACCATGATCAATGTTCTAAATTGAAGAATCATTCAAATTGAACTATCACATTTTTTATAAACGAAGCACTTCTTAAATTAAAAGTAGAATTATTTTTACTTTGAATAGTTTTAAGATAATTAAAATGCTTCATAGTTTTATTTCAAAATATTGCAGCATCTACATGCTGTTTTAAATCTTTGCAAATTATTTTGAAATTTTTTCAGAACTTCTAAACATCTTTTAAAATGATTAGAATTTTTCCTAAAATTTTTCCTGAATTTTTTTTTTCATATTCTGCTAAATTAAAAACGGCCTTAAAATCTTCCACATTTATTTCTTATAATTTTGAAAGTATTTCTACATTTTTAAAAATATTTACTCAAAATTAACAATTCAATTTTTATTTTCCTAGAATATATTTTTTATTCTTCTGACGCCTTTAAAAAATCCTTGAAGCTTTAAAATTTGTGGGTCGAACTCTGGCAACATCTATATCTTGTCTTTAATTAAACCGTAGGCTATTTACAACCGACATTTTGATACGAATAGTCAGATTTTTTGGGGACATGTAGACACTTATTTTAAATTATTTTAAATTATTTTAAATTATTTTAAATCATTTCAATTTAAAATTTATTTTGAATTCTTCTATTTACTCGCATTTTTTCTAAGAATAATAGGTTTTCAATTGTTATCCATACATTAAAATCATCAAAATTCAAGAATTTGACTTACAAATTAATTATTTTGTTTAAATAGAACAATTAAAATTGTACCGTTTAAAATTTAGTTTCTGATATTTAATTTGTAATTAATGATTTCAAATTAATACTTAAATGTTTGTAAATATTAATTAATTTTTATTTTTGTTAATTAAATTTTTTCAAATGAAATGGTATAAAAATAGAATATTTCAGAATAAAAAATTATTTGATATTTAATAAAACTTTTAATTATGAATACATTATTTTAAAGTTATTTTTAAATTAAAAATATTTTATAAAGTTTAAATCGGGTGATTACATTTGTTCATCTAATATGACTTTCCAGTTCAAGCAATTTAATTTTTTATGTTAGAATGTGGAAATTCTAAAATTGTGAATTGATTCTAAATAATCTTGTAAAAGCAATTATTATTCACTTTTTAAATACTAAGTTGCAATTCAATGTTAAAAATAATTAATTAATTTATATTCGCAGTTGATCAACTAAAAATGTTTTAAAAATCAATAAAATTACATTTTTAGAAAACTGGCACAAGACTCGGAAAAAAATAATAGACAAAACTTATTAAAAGAGATCTGCATATTTGTGTTTGATCATTTTTATCGGGCTCGTAGTCTTTGTTTTAAACGTAAGAAGATATATCAAAATAAAAAATAAAAAATTTCTGGAAAAACGGCACAAGGTAAGAAAAAATGAATAGATAAAAATTGTTCATCAAAAAAAGATCGACAAATTTTTTACAAATTATTGTTTGATGAGACGCGTAATTTTTGTTTTAATCGAGAAAAATGACATTACAAATAAAGATGTTAAAATTTTGCGAAAATGACACAAGGTACAATAAAATATTTAATAGCGAAATTGTTTGCCTAAATTCAATCTAACAATTTGCTTCTGACCTTTTTTCTTACGAGACGCGTTATGAGTATGTGTTCGTTAAAGCCGAAGGAGCTTTAACAGAAAAACATTCACATTCACTAAATTTCAGTTGGCGATTGTTTGACCGCCTTTAATTTTAAAAGTCCTTTGCAGAAGTTTGAAATGTGCTTTTTAGAACATTATTATATTTGAAATAATTCGATTTTGAATACTTGGTTCTTGTATTGTTTTAATTTTTACCACAAATCTTTATCCCAGATTAATTTGAAAAGGGGCTGGTTAAATTGAACAGTTAATTTGAAACTATTCAATTAGTAATGCTTATTCGAAAATGTTTACATTTTTTCAATTATTTGTCTGTTAAAAATTCTAGAGTTGAATTTTCAACGAAGAGGATTGATTTTCTACAAAAAAGACGAATTTTCACCAAAATAGTTAAATTGTCAACTAAAAAAGAATAATTTTTCCAAATAAAAAATGGAACACTTTTATTTTCAGTTAAAAAAATTAATGATAAAAAAAACGAATTTTCTACAGAATACATACATTTTAAACTAAATATCTCGTAAAATTTTATACTTAGAAAGATAAATTTGTAAACAAAAATGTAATATTTAATTTTTTAGTTTGAAAAATTAATTTTTAACCAAATACGAGAACAAAACATAAATTTTGGATGAACTAGTTCGACCTTCAACCAAGTAATATAAAGGACCTTGGAAATTTGGAAAGTTACTTGAAAAATATTCAGTTATTAACACTTTTTCGAAATTCGTTAGTTTTTAATTTTTACGTTTTCAAAGATTTGAAGTTTTTAATATATTATGTTTAAACGAAATGTCATTGTTCAAACAATATTCATTATCAAAACACCCATACTCCATTTGATGGAAATTTGAAGAAAGAAATAATAATTAATTGTATAAACAATGACAATAAAGCTTACAGAAGAAGTTAATAATAACAATCATCCAATATAATATTTAATTCATAAAATAGGTTTTAAATATTTTGTGGAAAAATTAATTTCTTAAACAAATTCACGTTGTTTACAAAAATTTTTAATGTAATATATTCTTTTTATTGTTTACAGTCAGAAATAATTGTATGTGTTCCATTGTATATATTTTGAAACACATTTTCGAAAGACAACTGCTTAAGCAAATGCAAAATGTTTCAACAAATAGAAATTCGTTAAAAATTAGAAAAAATGTATTAAAATTATGTAATTATTCAACAAAATGTAGCATAGGATACCAATTTGAGAAAAATTGGATGTCTCTGGATCAGTTAGAAATGTTTTGTAAATAAAAAATAATCATTTGTTCAAATATTCACATAATGTTTAGAAACAAATTTATTACTCTAAACAATGACTAACTATTACATTTCATCTAGAAAGAACAATTATTTTTAAAATTTTTTTATGAAGAAATATTTGTTTAAATAAGTTACATTTATTTAAACAATTACAAAATTGCTTAAAAAGTCATGCGGGATATTCAAATTGCCCATTAGTAATTACTTGTATTAAAAGAATGTCAGAAATTGCTAAAAAGTAACAGTAATACGTGAAAATTTACTTTTGTGATTTTTGGCTCATTTTTGGGGCACTTGGGGCTGGGGGGTTAAAAATGAAAGTTATTAGTATAGTTTTATTTCTTTTTGAAAAAGAAAAAAAACTGATTTTCGGAAAGTTTGCCTTCCTCTATTTTGTGCTTTTTTGGTTTTAGCGCAGCGACTACAGGAGATAATTTGTAGATAATACTCTTCTACCGTTTTTGTTTGAAAATTGTTTCTCCACGACCTACCGTTCTCACGTGAAATCAAATCCAAAAAATTTTTTTCTTTTTTAAAAATCTTTTTTTATGAAATAAAACAGCTTCGTTAATTTTTTTAATACAAAAATGACAGATTCACTGTAATGATTACGGATTTTCCTTCTCCGGAAATGGAAACTTTTTTTGTGTGGGGGAGGGGAGTTGTCCTGCAGCTCGAAAAGCGTTTTCTTCAACACCCTAGGATATAGATCTTTCTTCTCGTATATTAACTCCTCTCCATTATTTTCTCTTGTTCAGGATTCATATTTTTTTAACAGCCTTTGACACTTCAAAAGTTGAAAACAAATTTTTCGAAATCTTTAAAAAAACTGGCAATGTCATTCAACTATATTTAATATTGTTGAGCATGGAACATTGTACTTATAACAAATCCCCTCAGAGCCTCGGGCGATACTGCGAACCTTTTGCACAATAGAGCTTCAAAAGCTTCTCAAAATGATGTTATATATATGCATGCTGTTTGACAATTACATTGCACAATGCACAATTACACATGTTGATTACTTGAAAGAAGGTTTGCCTATATTAGATCAAACAATAAATAAATAAAGTAAAATTCTGAATTGTAGGACTTGATGCCGCTGGCGCAAAAGCAAATTTTTTCTTTCTTGTTCACTACGCTTCAGCATACCTGAAAGAGAAAACCCATCAATATCTAAACATCTAGAAAAAAATCCAATTTTACATGAACTGCACTGCAAGTCGCTTACCTTTTCCTCAGAATAAATAAAACCGAAGGTTCATTCAAATATTTCTGCATTTTTCATATAAAATTTTTGTATAACGTTTCTCGTTGATAAAATTTTGTTTTGAAAAAGTGTGCTTCTTTTTTATTCAATATCTTTCTTTTCTTTTTTAATTTTTAGTCTACAGTTGTCACATAAATTGCTATTCAAAATCAGATTGGCTGCGATATTTCGTCATTATTTTTGTATCTAACTAATAAAGTTTACAAATGTTCTGCATCATCAATTTTGTTAAAATTTTTCGAATAAGCAACCACGCTATAATTTTTAAACTTGTTCACACTTTCAAAGAGATGAAAAAAAATTAAATTATGGACCAAAACTATAGATTATTTTCATTTACGAAGTTGTTTCATTCTAGGTTCAGGTAATACAAAATTTTTTAACCGACACATTATGGGCATCGACAATAATATTTCTGGGAACATTTTTAATGATACAGGTTTTATTTTTGAAGATTAGTTTTAAGTTTTGAAGATTTTCAGATATGCCAAAAGAATCGGTAAGATTTTAAGTCATTTTTTTAATCTCTGCTAGTATTAAACAATTTTTACATTCTCATTCCTGAGAATGTAATGTAATCGTCCAAATTTTCAATCTCTGGTTTTTAACGGATCTTTACGTTGCGGCACTCACAGAATCCGAAACCATAAAATTTCATCGGTGTCTGTCTGTCTGCCTGTATGTCTGTACGTTTGTATGTATGGTTACCTGAATGTTGTAGCCACGCTAATTTTGAAGAATTTATCCAATCGAGTCCGCATCTGATACACTTCTGAAGGTCCCTAAAATAAAGGCAAGTTCTTAAATCAGATATTTCGAACCAAAATAAAAAAATTGAGAGCATTTTCAAAATTTTGAAATTTTAAAAAAAATTTTATAAATTGTTGTCAAAGTTTTTTATAGATAAGTAAAAGACTTGCAAATTATCTAAATAAAATTTGATATTTTGGTGAAAATTAGAACAGTTATATACTTTTAAAAATTTGAAAATTTTAAAGAAATAGAAAGAAAATTTTTTTTTTGTAGATCCAACAATTTTATTCAAAATTTTCACCAGATACCAAATATATTTCAAAACTATTCTACCCAAATTTTTCGGTTAGCCCAAAATTTAAAAAATTATAGCATTTTCAAAACAAATTTTTTTTTAACTTCTAAAAATTTTTGTCAAAGTTTCTCATAGATGGGTCAAAGACTTGCAAATTATCCAAATAAAATGTTTAATTTTCATGAAAATTGGAAAAGTTATATACTTTTCGAAAACTTAAATATTTTCAAAAAATAAAAAAAATGATTTTTTGAAAAAACCAAAAATTTTATTCAACATTTTCAGTAGACACCAAATACATTTCAAACTATTCCAGCCGAATTTTTCGATTAGCACACAATTAAAAAAATTAGAGCTTTTTCAACATTTTAGACCATTTTTTTTCAAGTTTCAGAAAATGTTGCTAATGTCTCCGATACTTTGCAAAAATACTTGTAAAAATACTTGCAAATTATCCAAATGACATTTTTAATTTGGAAGAAAATTAAAAACGTTAGTGTAATGTAATAGTCCAAATTTTCGATCTCTGGTTTTTAACGGATCTTTACGTTTCGGCGCGCACAGAATCCGAAAATCATAAAATTTTGTCGGTGTCTGTCTGTACGTCTGTCTGTATGTATATTTACCTGAAAAAATAAAGCCTAAGTTTCTTAATCAGATATTTCGAACCAAAATTAAATAATTGAGTGCATTTTCAAAATTTTGAAATTTTTGTTGTTGAAATTTTATAAATTTTTATCAAAGTTTCTTATAGATGGGGAACAGACTTGCAAATTATCCAAATAAAATTTCTAATTTTGATGAAAATCAGAAAAGTTATATACTTCTCAAAAATTTGAAAATCTTCAAAAAATAGAAAAAATTATTTTTTTCATATATCCAAAAATTTTTACTATATACCAAATATGTTTTGAAACTATTTTAGCCGAATTTTTCGATAAGCCCACATTTTTAAAAATTAGAGCGTGTATAATCTGACAGTAGAGCGCGAAGTGCTATTATGGCAATGAGAATGTAATCGTCAAGGCCGTAGTTATTTTGAGAATCTTCTTTAATGTCAAATTAAAAAGAAAAAAGGTTAAGCTTTACTTTATGATTGTAGTTTATGAGGGGTTTAAATTACAGTA
>NC_046663.1:36061116-36062650 GCF_010883055.1 Belonocnema kinseyi | reverse complement strand
CCCCCCCCCATTTTGTGTGATCATATATTGTGTTATTTGTGGGTCGAAACTTGTTTATTGTGTTATTCGTTGATCTAAACGTGTTTATTCTGTGTGCGTTGACAGTATTACATTTGCTGCATTCTTAATTTGTTTCCTTCCATGTTAAACCTGCCTCCCCCCCTCACGCTTGAACGTCACGGTTCGGTGGCGAGCCTCACCATTTGAACCAGCGGGAGAGTCAAAAGGGCCCCACGTCCTTTCTTTCTACCTAACATGCCTCTCACCCCCCCCCATATTGTGTGTGATCATATATTGTGTTATTTGTGGGCCCAAACTTGTTTATTGTATTGTTCGTGGATCTAAACGTGTTTATTCTGTGTATGTTGACAGTATTATATCTGATGCATTGTTAATTTGTTTCCTTCCTTGCTGAACCCGCCTTCCCCCCTCACGCTTGAACGTCACCTGTTCTTCTGGGTCTCATCACACCTGCTGGGGGTCGTCGCTCCCCTCTCCGTGTCATCCGACCTCGCCGTGAGCCAGGGACTTAGAAGACCTTCCTCGGGACCCCAAAGTCACGTCGCACACCACCGCCTCCATCTTTACGGTCGCCTCGCGACCTCCTTCGACGATATCGCTCGAAATCGGTGCGAACCGGTAGCGTTAAACGCTTACTCATCCTTCATGATCTCACTCTACTTGGACTCGCTTCCCGCCGACTCTGTCGAATTCACATCACCAGGCTGTTGTTTTCCAACTCAGACGTTTTGCTCTTTTCTGCCAACCCCCCCCCCCCCCCCCCCCCCCCCCCCCCCCCCCCGTTAAATTGTCATCAATTTCAAAACATACTAATATCCAGTGTTAGTCAATTGGCGGCCCGAACGTTGGGCTTTCTTTTAGTCCTGACGGCTATCAGGACCTTATCCTACCCGCTATGTCTCCATCTCCGTCAAAGAGAGCTAGCCTACGTATTCCATCATCTCGCTTAACACCTACAACAACGACACGTACCAAAGTAGCTATCCCCAGCAGAATTCCTGTACGTGGCGTAAATTCTAACAAACGAGGTAGACCATCATCACGGGTAGTAAATATCCAGGAACATTCCACTTCCGGGAGTGGGTTTAAACACCCGGTGGCGTCCAACAATTCCTCTGCCACAACTTCAGAAGCAACCATGGCTTCAAACCAAGATTCTCCAAAGGAAAACTCTCTAACCCAAAATACTTTAAACACAAATTCATCACGCCAAAATTCTTTGAGCCATATACTGGGTGCACTGTTTCCAGCTTCTGTTTCTAGCTCACGAACTGTTCCTGACTTTCAAGTGCCAGGCCCCTCTTCTCTATTTCGAACGGAAGAAAATGTACAAACTACCTGCCCTGTACAACAGGAAGTGAGCCAAAATATTTCTTTAACTTCCGCTGTCATTGAACGCTCACAAGAGATGTCGATTCCAGTACATGCTTCCAACTCGCAAGTGGTTTTAAATTATCAAGGCCCAGGCGTATCGACAGCGTTTTCACCAGAAATAAACGCTCAAGCTGCCTAT
>NC_046663.1:36060013-36061016 GCF_010883055.1 Belonocnema kinseyi | reverse complement strand
TTCTCTAAATTTTTCCCACGAAAAGGAGAAACCTTTGAAATTTGCCCACCAGGTTTGGGTCTGTGCCTTGAGTAAGATCTGTGCACGAATAAGACCTAACCAATCGTCTGCTGAAAGAGTCGAAGCTGCCACGGCTGGAAGAGGGACTGGGGGTTGAAAATCAATGGAGCTGCTGTAGGATTGGGTAGGCGACATCATTGTAGGGATCATGTTTAATTGCTCCAAACAAGTGGGTGGCACATTTGTGGTGACACTAGGTTGTCTCAACGTTCCCTGTGTGATTTGCGAAACCGTAGGGACCGAAAAAATATTCTGCGCGTCCTGGTGCTGCACTGGATAGGCAGCTTGAGCGTTTATTTCTGGTGAAAACGCTGTCGATACGCCTGGGCCTTGATAATTTAAAACCACTTGCGAGTTGGAAGCATGTACTGGAATCGATATCTCTTGTGAGCGTTCAATGACAGCGGGAGTTAAAGAAATATTTTGGCTCACTTCCTGTTGTACAGGGCAGGTAGTTTGTACATTTTCTTCCGTTCAAAATAGAGAAGAGGAGGCTGGCACTTGAAAGTCAGGAACAGTTCGTGAGCTAGAAACAGAAGCTGGAAACGGTGCACCCGGTATATGGCTCAAAGAATTTTGGCTCACATAATCTCACATAATGTGAGATAACGACGTTATAAGCGTCAAGATTGTTCTTCTCAGATAATAATATCATTTAACATTTTTATTCTGATTATTATAATGATGACATTTTCACATCCCATATCCGTTTTTGTCTCTCGCCATTGTCTGTCTACATGAAAACTTTCGAAGAAATAATTCTATCTGGATTTTCCTTTCAAACTCGCACACTTTTTAATGCCTAAAGAAGAACGATGAGTTCGTTAGCCAGTCGTTCTTTACCACTGGTTCTCGTTTGTCAATTGAATGCTAAGAAGAAGTCCTGTATTTCATCCAAACTATGTGATATGTGATAAAATATAACATATGCAACTGTTCATCT
>NC_046663.1:36058427-36059913 GCF_010883055.1 Belonocnema kinseyi | reverse complement strand
CAAAATTGCTTTTGAAGCAAATAGGCTAAACGAAGGTCGTCTTTAACGATGGGTTGGGGATGAAAAGTATTTGGTATTTTCAAGTTCAGCACCTGGTTACTTGCAAGAGGAAAGGAGTCAAGCAGATGTAGCTGTAAAAAGAGAAAACTCAAAATCCGAAACCATCGATATAATCTTTCATGCCAGTGGCATGTATCAATTTCACCCCACTATAGGATAGACCTTCGTTTAGTCATTACTTATTAGATGAAAATAATCACGTAAAGAGGAAATAAAATACAAGCTGAATCGAAAATATGATTTATAGCTAGAGGATTAACTAACACTTATTCACATTATTTACATGTCCTGCTTTCTCAGCTCCTCCTCCGAGGTGCGTATGTGCGAGCGTCCCGGTAGGGTACCGGCCGACGGTCTCGAAGTTTATAACGCCCGGTGGTATCATGCTTTGGACGAAAATATGTTTCCTCGGGATACGATAAACATTTGGCGGCAAGGTGACCCTGATTTGCTAGTGGCCATCGCTGCGTCTCGCTAAAGGGACTAGGCTGTCCGGCAATGTCTTTTAAATTTGTTGTACCGCGGCAGAAGAATTCTCGGCTAGAATCTTCATTATCTGGAGCTTCTGCACCCCAGGCATTTGTGAATGGGTAGAGGGCCGTACATGCTTCTTCAGCAGCTGAGGGACCTCCATTAGTTTCTTCATCTGTTGGTCGATGAGCTTGGTGCGCCTGTTCGGCGGCTGGCAGGTTTTCCTTCCAACGAGTCCTAACCTGTTCTCGGCGTCGACCTGGGTCAGGGTACAAAGGCACCCGTTCGGTAACAGAGCTGTTCTTTTTCGCATCTGGTGCTTGTACTCGATCAACCTGGTGCACCTGTTCGGTGACTGGCAGATTGATGCTACTCTCTTCCTCCACATTCTCTTCGGGAACCTCTGCGGCCACCACGAAGTCTTCCCCTTCCTGTTCCTCTGCTTCCTGAAGACCGTCTGGTACGTTCTCTCGTTGTTCTATAGGCAAAACTGGAACTAAATTTTGCGGTGTTGGGGCAGATAAAAGCTGCGATCTGTGAAGTTTATGTACTCCATCGGGTTTCTTCACTAAGAATACTTCAACTGACATTATTCCGACGATTTGGTGCGGGCCGGTTCGGACTGGCGCGAGAGCTGCATTAAACCGCGCTGCCTTGTTGGACTGTTGATGGTTTAACGCGTACACCCAAGCACCGACAGCGTGAGTTGGTGGTGCCCGCGGGCCGGCATAGCGTTTCTGGTACCGAGTTTGTACCTGTCGGGCTTTCTCTTCTCGCTCGTTGTGGGGCTCTGGTTCCATGTACGGATCATCTACGGGGCGTAGGTGCCACTCTCCTGGTCTTGAGATCTCTTGGCCCATTAAAAGGTACCCAGGCGTGTAGCCGGTAGCCGCATTTCGTCTCCGTCTAAGACCGAATAGTAAATTAGGCAAATGTTGATCCCAGGTTCGTTGAT
>NC_046663.1:36045520-36058327 GCF_010883055.1 Belonocnema kinseyi | reverse complement strand
TAAACAACCACAACAGGGTCCTATTAGGATCAGGAAAAATAAAATGTGAACATTATTTTGCAATATCTGAATAAGCAGTGCCAAACCAAGGTACACACAAAACGAAATTGTAATAGGAATTTGATATAATAGTTTTTAACATACAATGTAGAAAAATTCGCATTGTGGTCTGTGCACAAATGTGGAGGTTAATGCAAAGATACGAGCGCGGAGCGCGAGATAGATAAATTATCGAGCGCGAAGCGCGAGAATGGACAGAAATTTTAAAAGGTTTTAAAAGAATAAAAACCTTTTCCTAAGATTCTTAGAAAAATTGTCAACCTTTTTTTTTAGAAAAATTATTTTAACAGAAAATAAAAAAAATATCTCAAAACATTTCAATTGATTTTCTAAAATTTCAAAGAGAGTGTAGAAGATTTTATACAAAAATTTTCCTATAATGAAAAATTAAAAAGGTTCAGGAAAAATTCGATTAATTTTAATAGATATTTAGAGGTTTTGAAAAGATAAAAAAATAATTTTAAACTTGCACTTTCATTTTTTTATACTTACATTTTTAAAGAGTTCGAAAAAGAAACTTTTAAAGGATAATTGTGAATATTTCCAAAGAATGAAAAAAATGTCTTAAGTGTAAAATATTTTAAACCAAATTTGTTTAGTTAGCTAATGAAACAAAATTAAGAAAACTTTAATTTCATTCATTCAAGAATTCGGTAGTAAATTCAAATACTTGGCACAAAATTGAACTACTTGGCACAAAATTGAACTATTTGGTACAAAATTCAACTTTTTTGGTTGAAACTTAATTCTCCTAAATGAAGATTTAATTGCAATACTTTTGGTTAAAACTGACATTTTTTAGTTTAAAAATTCAACAATTTAGTTCAAAATACTTAGGGACAAAAAAGTATAAACTAAAATTTAATTAAACAAAATTTTGACTCACATAATACACATTGTTTAAACTGTTCAGTTCGAAATTGATAAAATTTGTTAAATATTAAAGTTATAATAAGTTGGGAATTCAACTATCTGCTTAGAAATGTACATATTTTGTTGAAAATTCGTCTTTTCGGTTAGAAAATTAATCTTGTTTGTTTAGAATTAATTTTTTAGTTGTGGATGCTTTTTGAGTGAGGTTAAACATTTATCTTTCTTGTTTGAATAAAACTAGTTAAAATTTTTTTGACTGAAAATTAATTTTTGAAGCTGGAAGTTTTGCGATTACATCTTTGTTAAAATAATATCAATTTTAGTTGAAAATTAAACTATTTGCTTTAAAATTCATCTTTATTAATTGAAAATTCATCATTTTGTTTGAGTATCCCTGATGAAAAACAAATATCAGTAAGTATTGGATCTAATACTTTTTTTGCGCATAATTATTGTTAATCTAATACTTTTTGGCATAAAAGTAATGGATTCAGTACTTACCAATATTTAGTTTTCATACGGGATTTAGCTTGTTTGATAAAATTTTTTTTTTTCGTTTAATTTGACTGGTTGAAAATTCATTCATTGGTATAAAATTCATGTTTTATCGTAGAAATATCATCATTATTGGTTAAAAATACAATCGGTTCATTATAAAATTCTAGTTTTCGGGTTTCAAATTAAACTATTTTCGAAAAAATTTGTCTTTTTGGCTGAAAAATTGATTTTTTTTGTTAAAAATTAAATAATTTAGTTAAATTTCATTTTTTTGTTCAAAGTTTAAGCATTTGGTTAAAAGTTAAACTAACGATAGAAAATTAAACTATTATTATATAAATTTGAATGCTTATTAAAAAATTAACGTTTTTAGTAAAAATTCATATCTCTGGGTTGAAATTTATCAGTTTTGTGGATAAATCGTCTTTTGTGAATAAAAATTCAACAATTTTCTTGAAGATTGATGTATTTTGTAGAAAATTCATCTTTTCTGGTAGAACAATTATCTTCTTGGTAGAAAATTAATCTTTTTTGTTAAAAATGTAACTATTTGGTTAGAAATTCATTTTTTTTGTTTAATTCAAAATATTTAGTTGAAAGTTGAACTACTTTGTTAAAAATGCATTTTAAAAAAAAACAAATACACGAAGTTAAACTTTTGGTAGAAAATTCATGTATTTCTTTGAAAATTTGCCTTTCTGGTTAGAAAATTAGTCTAGTTTGTTCAGAATTTATCTTTTTGGTCGAGGATTCTATTTGGTTGAGGCCAAAAATTCATCTTCTTTGTTTTAATTGAACTAGTAAAAAATTAATTTTTTAAACTGTAAATTTAACGCTGCCAATTTTGGTTAAAAAATTTTTATTCGAGTCAAAAATTAAATTACTTTGTTTAAAATTCATCTTTCTGGATTTGTAATTTATCATTTTCGTTGATGAATAAACTATTTTGTTAAATTTTTTTTGCTTGATTCAACTGTCTTTGAAAAATTATTTATTTGACTTAAACATTTAAATAATTGGTTGACGATTTGTTATAAAATTCATCTTTTATGTTAGAAATATCATCATTATTGGTTAAAAATGAACTTTTTTCGGTTTGAAATTCTTGTTTCCGGGTTTAAATTAAATAGTCTTCGAAAAAAATTGTTTTTTGGTTGGAAAATGAACCTTTTTTGTCAAAAATTTAACTATTTGCTTAAATTTCATTTGTTTCTCTCTAAAAGGTAAACTATTTTATTGAAAGTTGAACTTATTGTTAAAAATGGAATTAATCTTATAAAAACTTAGCTGTTTCATAGAAAATAAAAGTTTTGGTTGGAAACTCATATTTTTTGGTTGAAATTGTGTTGTTTTGTATATGTCTTTTTGCATTCAAAATTTAACAATTTTGTTAAAAATTGATGTATTTTGTAGAAAATTCATCTTTTTATGGACAATATTGAGCTTCTTGGTGAAAAATTCAGCTTCCTCGTTAAAAATCTAACTATTTTGTGAAGAATTCACTTTTGTTGGTTTAAATTTTAACAGTTTAGTTGAAAAGTAAACTATGAAGAAATCATATTTTTCAAATTTCATTTTTTGTTAAAAATTAAGTTTTTATTGTTGAAAATTCTTATTATTCTTTATTACAAAATTAATTCTTTTATCTAAAAATTTAGCTATTCCATCTTTGCTTAGTTTATATTTCAGAAACTAAAAACAAATTAAATTGAAATTCAACCGTTTAGTAGAAAATTCATGTACAAATTTGTCTTCCTAGTTAAATAATTATTCTTCTTTGTTCAAAACTTGTCTTCTTTGTTTTATTTGAAAATTAAACAATTTGGTCTAAAATTCATCATTTTTTATTTCAAAATCACCTAGTTATTGATTTAAAATTCATTATTTTGGTTAAAGATTTAACTTTTTTGCTAAAAAATTTTTTTTTCCTTTTGATTCTACTCTCTTCGAAAAAAATCATCTATTTGATCTGAAAATGTAACTATTTGGTTAAAATTTCAATTATTTTGTTAAAAATTCTTTTTTTTTTAATCAAATTTTATTGTTGATTTTTTTTTGTTTGAAAATTCATTTCTTTTTGTAGAAAATCTTTTTTGATCGAAAATGCAATATATTTCTACTTGAAACCTGAGGATTTTAAATTTTCTGGGGAATCCTCCCAACAGTGTATAATGTAGCCTGCAGTAGATAATAAATAATGAAGAGCACAAATAAAAGAAAAAATAATAATTTTAAGTTATGATCATGTATGGTGTCCTAACAATTAGTTAAATTAAATTAATTATTTCACTATATTATTATTTTTATTTAATAATTATCCACGGAAGGTTTTATTATGTAAAATTCATTTTTATTGATTTTAAATTCATAATGTTGATAGAGGATATTTTGTTAAAAATTTGTTTTTTTTTCTCTCTATTTTCAACTGTATTAACAAAAAATCTATTCGACTTGAACATTGGTATATTTCTTTAAAAGTTTAATCGTTTTGTTAAAATTTTTTTGTTTTTGTACAGAAGTTTGTTGTTGAATTTTTTAACTCATCTCTTTTATTAAATAATCTGTTTAGTCGCAAATGCAATTTATTTTGGCTTGAAAACTGAGGAATTTAAATTATCGGGGAAAACCTCCCTACAATGGATAATGCATCCTACAATGGATAATGATTAATGAAGAGCAGAAATAAAATAAACATAATTAATATTAATTTCAAGTTATGATCAGGTATAGTGTGTTAACTATTAATTAAATTAAATTGATGTTTTTAAATATAATAATTTTTTTAATTGATAATTATGCACTGCAGGTTGCGTTATTCACTGTAGAGTGGTGTCCCCTACGTGTTAAATTTAATATAGTATTTAAGTTGATTTTGTTTTAAGAGAATTTATTCCTCTATTATTCCCGTAATAAAAAATCCATGTACCTAAATAAAATAAAGATGAAGCATATTTAAAAATAGTTAGGAAGGGAGAGGTGGTTAAAATTTGAAACTGAAAATTTAACTACACCAAACTCTCGCTTTCAGGCAAGTGTCGGAGGTTGCCTTTAAATGGCCTTGGACTGATTTCGAGGGGACACAAACGTAAACAGTGAGGGCCATCTGACTCGTTTTGAAATGGAATATATAATTATAAATATAATGTCGCAACCGCTCTCGCCCTACTCCCCTTAGAAACTGTGTGATCCAGCAGTTCTAGGAAGGCTGAGAACGGGGTGACATAAAATCTTAGGAATTTAAATTGTCAGAGAAAACCTTTCTACATTGGAAACCTGCCCACAGTGTATAATAATTAATGAAGAGCACAAATAAAATAAAAAATAATAATTTTCAGTTATGATTATGTCTAGTGTCTTAACTATTAGTTTAATTAAATTGATTATTTTACATATATTATTTAAAAAAATTATATATTTTTTAAATTAATTTTATTTAAAATAATTTATTCCTCTAATGAAAAAAACGATGAACCAAAATAAAATAAACATGTAGGAAGTTTAAAAAAAGTTAGGAAGAGGGAGATGGTTAAAATTTGATTAAATGTGGAAGTTTATTTGAGTATTATACAGGGGAAGAAGACCATCAATTTGGTAGAAACAAACATCAATTGGCAGATTGCATCAAGTTTTCAGACGGCTGAGATAGCTATTTTCTGTTAATGTATCTTTGGGCAGTTTATAGATCCACTGAGCGTGTTTGTTATACATTTGAACGTCGCTTTTAATCAATTTAAGCTGTTTATCTTCGTTATTTTCGACGATTTGAAGCATACACAGTTTAGGATATCGATTGGTTGACCAAACCAGAGTACACGTATACGATTTATGCGCGCTTTGTTGATTAATCTATGCATTATTGAGAAACACCCATATCCAATTAATAACATCATACAATGTTACTTTGTTGATTTATCCATTTTCACAAATTATTCACGACTGGCATTTGTTTATACCAGGAAATAAAGCGTAGATTATTCTTCAAAGCATTGGTTCATTAATTGATTAATTAATTTAAACGTTTTACAGAATTCTTGGGACAATTTATCTCTTTAATTAAACATTATATTTCATACACTCTTGGTTGGGATTTACAATTTAATTGAAAAGGGAATTGCATGATTAAAACTTTAATCAATAAATTCACCGAGTGGAATAAAAAATACAATTTGTTTGAACAATTCGAAAAAAGCATTTAAAACTGTATGATTTTTTAATTTTTGGTTAAAATGTAGCTTTTTTAGTTAAAAATTCGTGTATTTTATTGAAAATTTGCCTTTTTGGTAGAAAATAATTCTTCTCAGTTCAAAGTTCAAATATTTTATTTGAAGATTCTTTAATTTGGATCAAAATTGATCTTTTTTAATTAAATTCAAATTTTTGAACTATTCCAGTTACAGGTTCATAACTTAAGTAGAAAATTCATCACTTTGGTTAAAAATTAAACTGTATTTTTAAAAATTAATTTGGTTGTTAACAATTAATTGGTCAAAAACTGAAAATTTAACTATTCCATGTTTGGTTAATTTTTTTAGTTGGAAATTCAATTAATTATTTTAAAAAATCATTTTCCTAATAGAAAATTCATCTATTTGGTCTAAAATTCTTGAATTTTATTGAAAATTTGCTTTTCTGGTAGAAAATAATTCCTTTTTGTTGAAAATTCAATTATTTCATTTGAAGATTCATCATTTAAATGAACATTTATCTTTTTAATTTAAATTTAAATTTTTAACTATTTCAGTTATAGTTTCATAACTTCAGTTGAAAATTCATCACTTTGGTTAAAGATTGAACTGATTTTTCAAAAGATTAGCTTTTTTGGTTGAAAATTAATGTTTTTAAATAAAAAATTATTTATTCCCTTTTTGGTAGAAAATAATTCTTCTCGGTTCAAAATTCAATTATTTTATTTGAAGATTCATTAATTTGGATCAAAATTTATCTTTTTAATTAAAATTTTTAAATTTAAATTATTCCAGTTACAGATTCATAAATTCAGTTGAAAATTCATCACTTTGGTTAAAAATTATACTGTGTATTCAAAAATTAATTTTGTTGTTAACAATTAATTGATCAAAAACTGAAAATTTAACTATCCCAAGTTTGGTTAATTTTTTTTAGTTGAAAATTTAATTATTTATTATAAAAATTCATTTTCCTTATGAAAAATTCAACTATTTGGTTGAAAATTCTTGAATTTCATTGAAAATTTGCCTTTATGGTAGAAAATAATTCTTCTTTGTGGAAAATTCAATTAAAATTCATCACTTTAGTTATAAATTAAACTGTATTGTCAAAAATTAATATTGTTGTTGAAAATTAATTTATCAAAAAGTGCAAATTTAGCCATTCCAAGATTAGTTATATTTGTTGTTGCCAATGCAATCAATTATTTAAAAAATCATTTTCCTAACAGAAAATTCAACTATTTTATTGAAAATTGTTGGATGTTATTGAAAATTTGTCTTTATGGTAGAAACTAATTCTTCTTTGTTGAAAATTCAATTATTTCATTCAAAGATTCATCATTTTAGATGAAAATCTATCTTTTTAATTACTTTTTAATTTTTTAACTATTCCAGTAACAGGTTTATAACTTTAGTTGAAAATTTATCACTTTGGTTAAAAATTAAACTGTATTTTTAAAAATTATATCATTCTCAATTTGATTTAAAAGAATATATTTCCCTATTTTTATGGAAAATCTCCTTGTTTTAACTTTTTAGTGAGTTTCTACTCACCTAAAAAGTATATTTCATACAAATTATTAATTTGTTAAATACGCATAAAATTAAAAAAAAATTTTTATTCGAATTTATCGATTTCAGAATTAAATAAAATGGATAAATCATTGTGTTTTAGTATTATTTAATTATTAATTCATTCAATATGGTGATTGTATATTTAAGAATACATTTTTATATAATATTTTATATCTCTCTAAATTAGACTTAATAATTAAATCCATAGAAACGTGTGCAATGGAGAACTTACTTATGCTTTAATAAAATTTAAAAAAAAATGAAGAAACAGTTCCTTAATTTTAAATATGTTATTTACAATAACCGAAAACTTTCTTTTAATGATAAATATTTACATGGCTCCATACTATGAAAAATTATATTTGAAAGAACTTGAAATACCTGAAAAAAACCCTGAAATTATCAGTGTTTTTTTCAAGGATTTGAGTAGACCATTTTTCTGCTCTCCAACGGAAAAACCTCGTAATTTACATTTTCTATCAAGTTGATTTTCCCATGCAAGTATGCCTGGAAACAGTGCTAGCTCTTCGTCTGATTAATAGCCGAGAAACTGATGTTTATAAAAAAAATTAAATTTACCAGGTAAAAAACAGCATTACATATATCCGAGGGAATATGACGCAGACGTTATGGCAGATGACGTTGGACTCGAAGGTGCTAATGCAAGAAAATTGGACGTTGGATGCAATGAAAAATCTGAAGGTAAATCGAGTTTTTTTCATCTCAAATAAGACTCGTTCTTTCATCTTAAGAGAAATTTTAATTGCATCCGGAATTGTGATCGTTCACAGTGCTTTGAGAAGGATCTGCTGACAAAGATGAAGAAGGAGGGTTGGGATGGAAGTGAAGACTTGAAAAATGTTCAATGGACATTCGCTGGGGCTCTATTTTACTCCATCATCGTTATTACCACCATTGGTGAGTATTGCATACATTTATCTTGTGCATGCATACCATTTGCTCTACCCAAACTATCCGCATCTCTCACACGAATATGACCATTAGAGACAAATGGGAAATTGGAATTTCTTATCTATTAGCTTAAGAGTGATCGGAATTTATGCATTGTTCTATCCGAAACCATCTCCTTTAAATGGTAACATCTTAATTTAAAATTAAAATCTACAGAAGTAGAAAAGTAAGTTCCTAAGTTTATTGATCACACTGAAAAAAATGGTTCGTTGAGCCAACTATTTAGTTAGGAAGATATGGTACTGCTATTTGATTAGTTGAAACTGCTATTTTATTAGTTTGTACAACAATTCCAGTAGTTGCGGTGACTATTCAATTAGTACCAGAAACTAAGTAAATGGTTGCCCCAACTAACAAAATAACAGTAACATATCTTACAGTCAACATTCTTGACTGAATTATTAATAAACTTAATAAGCAATATGTATTTCATTAATTTTTAAAAATTTATTTCATTCAAGTAAATTATGATTGACTTTCTCAATGTACGACGTAAAATGTATTTTAGTTATTTTTATACATTTATAAATTTATTTAATTTAGCTAAATTATTGTTGACTTTTTTATACAGGACGCAAAATGAAGTTCAGTGTATCGTTTACATTTAAACATTTATTTAATTAAAGTAAATTATGATTGATTGTCTAAATATAAGACGTAACATGTATTTCAGCATTTTTTGACATTTATTGTGTAGTCACAGAATCTTTTTGATTAAGCGAGTTTTATTTCGTTCGTTGTAATCGTCCTATATTCTATTAGATCCATGGCAAACTAGTCTGAGTTTGTGGCGTCGCACATAGGGGTGACATGGGAAAATGAGGTATTTATAGGCATTTATAGACTGAAAAAAATCGTTCTTTCATATAGTCTGGTGGAAATTATATTGTAAATGATATTCTTTGACACAATTTTTCGCCCAAAAAGTTAATTTTTTTATATAAATTGTCCATAAAATAAACAAATATTAATGGGTGGTAAAATTTGGTTAGAAAACATTACTGGCGATATAATTATCGCAAGGTCAGAAGAAAAAACGGTTTATTTTCGTTTAAAATCGCCCAGAATATGCATTTTTTAAAATAATTTGTTTATAAAATAAACAAATATTGATCGCTTGCAAATTTTTTTCCGAAAACATCATTGGAGATATAATTTCAGCAAGGTCAGAGGAAAAAAGGATTTCTTTTCGCATAAAAACGCGGAAAATGTGAATTTGTTTATATAATTTGTTTATAAAATAAACAAAAATTGATGGATTGTGAAAATGTCTTCAGAAAACATTATTGGCGATATAATTTTCCCAAGGTCAGAAGAAAAAACGGTTTATTTTCGCTTAAAATCGCCCAAAATGTGAATTAGTTTATATAATTTATTTATAACATTATTATTAATAGATTGTGAAATTTTTTCAGAAAACATCATTGGCAATATAATTTCACCAAGGTCAGAGAAAAAAAATGATTTTTTTCGCGTAAAAATGCCGAAAATGTGCATTTGTTTATGTAATTTGTTTATAAAATGAAGAAATTTTGATAGTGGCAACGAAATATCAAGAAAAAATCACTGGCAACATAAATGCAACAAGGTTTGAAGAAAAAACTGTTTCTTTTTGCATCAAAATGGCCGACATGTGCATTTGTTTATATAATTTGTTTACAAAATAAACAAATAACATTTAATCTTAAATTTTAATGTCCACGTATCATCCTAAAGATGGAAGCATGCAATTTCAGATCAGAAATGTACTTTGAAAACGAATAGCCCCTAGTGTTGAGTATTAGTAAATATAATTTGTTTATAATAATTAACTATACAAGTTAACAATTTTTTAACCTTCTTATACCCATGTACATTAAATCCAAGGGACGAGAAGTATACGAAAAATTTATACTAGAAGATAAAACATGAAATTAAAAAACTCGACATTTTTTTCGTTGTTTGAATTAAAATAAAAATAAAAAAATGAAAAATCTACTCTCACCAGTTTCTCAAAAATTGAGTCCTAAATGACGCTTGCTTCTATCGCCAAGATGACACGTGGACATTAAAATGCAAGATTATATGTTATTTGTTTATTTTTTGAACAAATTAAATAAACAAATGCAGATTTTGGCCAGTTTTATGTAAAAAGAAACCTTTTTTTCTTCGGACCTTGTTGCAATTATGTTGCCAGTGATTTTTTCTGAAAATTAGTTTGCCACCTATCAAAATTTGTTTATTTTATAAACAAATTATATAAACAAATGCAAATTTGGGAGATTTCAAGCGAAAATAAATCGTTTTTTTCTGACCTTGCGAAAATGATGTCGCTACTAATGTTTTCTAAAGAAATTTTTACCACCCATCAATATTTGTTTATTTTATAAGCAAGTTATATAAAAGAAATAAACATTTTGGGCGCAAAATTGTGCCAAAGAATATCATTCACAATATAATTTTAACCAGACTAGATGAAAGAATGATTTTTGTCAGCCTATAAATCCCTAGAATGTGCATTTGTTTACTTAATTTGTTTTTAAAGTAAACAAATAGTGAGGTATAACAAAATTTTATCCATGCAATTTATTGTCCATATAGTTTAAATATAATACAAGAAAAACGATTTCTTTCTACCTATAAATATTCTAAAATGTACATTTGTTTATAAAATAAACGATTAGCGATGTTTGGCAACATTTTTCTATAGAATATCATTGTCCATATAACTTCAACAAGATGAGAAGAAAAAACGATGTCCTTTTTGCTTAAAAATTACTTATATTTCAATTTATTAAAATAATTTAATTAGAAAATAAGCAGATATTAATTCATGGCCATTTTTTTAGAAAACATCATTGACAATATAGATTCAGCAATGTCAGAAGAAAAAATGATTTCTCTTTGCTTAAAAACACCCAAAATGTACATTTGTTTATATTCATTGTTCATGAAATAAACAAATAGTGATATGAGGCAAAATTTTTTTCAGAAAACGTTATTGGCAACATAATTTTAATAAAGACAGAAGAAAAACCAGTTTCTTTTCGTTAAAAATCGCTATAAATGTGCATTTCTCATATAATTGGTTTATTACATAAACAAATATTGATAGGTTGCAAAATTTTTTCATGAACGATCATTGGCAATATAATTTCAGCAAGGCCAGAAGAAAAAACGATTTCATTTTGATTAAAAACGTCCAAAATGTGCATTTGTTTAAATAATTTGTGTATAAAATAAACAAATATTGATGAGTAGCAAAAATTTCTTTGGAAAACATAATTGGCAATATAATTGGAAGCAGATTGAAAGAAAAAACGGTTTCTTTTCGCCTAAAAACGGCCAAAATGTGCATTTGCTTATATAATTTGTTTATAAAATAAACCAAAAAACATTTAACTTTTAAATTTTAATGTCGACGTATCATTATAACGACGGGAGCAAGCGATTTCAGAGCAGAAATATACTTTGAAGACGTATAACCCCTAATGTCCAGTATTTGTTAATATTACTTGTTTATAACAATTAGCTATGCAAGCAAACAATTTTTCAATCTTTCTTATACACCTGTACATTAAATCCGAGGGACGAGAAGTATAAGAAAATTTTTGTCTAGAAGACAAAAAATTAAATTCAAAAACTCGACATTTTTTTCGCTGTTTGCATTAAAATAAAAATTAAATAAACAAAAAAATTGAAAATCTACTTTCATCATTTTCTGAGAAATTTAGTCCTGAATTAAAAAATCTAAATTCAGTGTATAATTTGGTTCTGAATGTCATTTCGTTCAAAAATTTCCATGGCCTTCAATTTTAGTCCGATTACTTTTTTTTTAAATTAAAGTTCATTACATTCGAAAGAGCTTGACTCTCCAAACGTTTGTCTTCCTTATCTGTTTATTAATAATTTTTTCTACTCAAAGTATGGAAAAACTAAAATTTTGTAAATAACAATTTCTTACGCTTTAATAACTGATCAAGAAAACTTTATATTGTGTTTAATGAATAGTTAAGTATTCATATAATGCAAATAATTTAAAAGTTTATCATAACCATTGCGATAAACAATTATTTTTAAAAAATATTGTAATTTGAGATTTTTTTCAAATGATAATTTCCTTCAATCTTCCGGTATCCCTTAAAATAATAAGTATTCAATGATATTTGATAAAATATAACAATTAAAATTTTAATAAAATTTAGATAGATAAACTCAACATTTTGGCCCTTTCAAATCAAAAAATAATATATCTTCGACAATAGTTGGTAAAATGTAACAATCTGAATGATTACAAAAAATTTTTTTTTAAATTTTGGCAGTTACACGTAGAAAATAATCTGGTTCCTTCAAATAAAAAATTGAAAAATTGAATTATTTTTCGTAGCTACGGTATCTAGAGTTATTTATTGTTTTAATAACTTTCAATTGTTTCAATATTCACTTTCAGAAATATGTGCACTGGACCAAGAGACATTTGGAATTTGTTTATCTAAATTGTTTATAAACATTTAAGTTGTTATATTTGACTAAATATTATCAAAGATACATCTTTCAGGTATATACGTAGCCATTCTGGTGATTACATTATATAATCAAATTATTTAAACGTTTCAATAAAAATAATGGTGTAAAATAAACCTTTATTTATGTTTAAAATATG
>NC_046663.1:36043363-36045420 GCF_010883055.1 Belonocnema kinseyi | reverse complement strand
TATTTGAGATGAATGTCTAAATTAAATTTTCAAACTTACAAGTACATATGTTTTAATTATTTAGCAATTTCAATGGAAACGTTGTTATATTTCAATTTAATTTTACATTTTCTGAAATTAGTTTAAATTTTAGAACTATATTAATAAATCATATTTTCAGAAATTAAAGTTCAAATTAAAAAAATATATAAAGTAAAAATGTTTGAATGCTTCAATGAAAATGATTGTTCAATGCTTTTTATGCTGTACACTGATTAATTTTTATACAATACGAGGTGTGTTCAAAAAGTAGGGTGACTTTTGTATTTTCGCGGGCTACGTGCATTCAAGTTTTAAATTTTTTGTTTTGTTGTGTTGGTACACTCGTCACGATCATATGTTCACAGCTTTGACTATATAGCTCGTGTTGTTTTTCTGGCAGAGGAGTAAAAGGTTAGAAGGGTTTGGTGTGCTCGGCGATTTTCTTCTTTCGAAAAAATCGAGCAAAGGGTTTGCATTAAATTTTGTGTGAAAAATGGAATCCAGTGCTCTAAAACTCTTGAAATGTTGACAGCTGCATACGGTGAGTATACTCTAAGTAAGAAAATGTGTATAAGTGGTACAAGCTGTTCCAAGAAGGCCGAGAGGATGTCGAAGATGAACCTCGCCCTGGACGTCCCAGCACGTCAACAACAGATGAAAACGTTCAAGCAGTGGAAGAATTGGTGTTGAAAAATCGCTGAATTACCATCAGAGAAGTGGCTGAAGATGATGGCATATCGGTTGGCTCATGCCATGCTATCTTTTTGGACGTTTTGGGCATGAGACGTGTGTCAGAGAAATTTGTTCCAAAACTGCTTAATTTTGATAAAAAGATCCAACGGATTACCATCACTCAGGAGATGTTGAATGAAGTCAATAATGATCCTGATTTTTTCAGAAGGGTTATAACTGGGGATGAATCGTGGGTATATGGTTATGACGTCGAAACTAAAGCCCAATCGTCTCAGTGGAAGCATCCTGAGCCTCCAAGACTGAAAAAAGCTCGACAAGTTCGGTTAAATGTGAAGGTTTTGCTCACTGTCTTCTTTGATTACCGTGGCGTAGTGCATCAGGAATTCTTACCACAAGGTCGTACGGTCAATAAGGAGTATTACCTTCAAGTTATGCGCTGTTTGCGAGAGGCGATACGCAAAAAACGTCCGGAACTTTGGAAAAACAATTCGTGGCTTTTGCATCACGATAATGCAGCTGCTCATTTATCGTTGCTTGTGAAATATTTTCTGACCAAAAACAGCACCACAGTCATACCTCAGCTTTCATATTCACCGGATGTGGCCCCTAGTGACTTTTTTCTTTTCCCAAAAGTGAAGAGACCCATGAAAGGACATCGATTTTCAACGATTGAGGAGATAAAAACTGCATCGTTGAAAGAACTCAAGGCTTAACTACAAAATGATTATCAGAAGTGCTTCGATGATTGGAAAAAGCGTTGGCACAAGTGTATTATATCTGAGGGGATTACTTTGAAGGGGACAACATAAATATTGAGGAATAAATGAATATTATTCGAGAAAACCATAAAGTCACCTTATTTTTTGAACACACCTCGTATTAAATTATATCAAGATTGAATTTTCCTTTTTTCAAATTGAGTAATTTAAATGGAATCTTCTCTTTACGATTATGTAGTTGGATATTTGCTATCAATTTAATAATAAAAGTTTGTTTATATTTAAAATACCTCTATTACAAGTTTATAATTTTTTAAATGTTTATAATGTAAAACGAGTATCTAAATTTATTTTTCAAAACTAATACGTACCCATGTTTTTTTTTGTGGAATTAGTTTAAAAGTTATTAATAATACAAATTTCCATTAAGTAAAGTACAAATTTAAAAAAAAAAAAGTAATAATCATTTAAATGTTTGAACAAAAATAATTTTTCATTGATTCTTATGTTTTGAATTGGTTAATTAATTATAAGCTAATTAACATTTTTTGCATCACACACACACACACACACACACACACACACACACACACACACACACACACACACACACACACACACACA
>NC_046663.1:36023381-36043263 GCF_010883055.1 Belonocnema kinseyi | reverse complement strand
ACGCCGTCAAGGGGGTCGCGGAATATTGAGTCTTGAATGTCTTTACAACAGGATTATTCTGGGTACAGCACATAGAGTTGCAAATGGAAGAGACCCTCTTTTGGTTGAGGATTTAGCAAATTTTTTTTAACAGCGTTTTTCAATTCAAATAATATGAGATCTTATATTTTTCTTTGTGAATTTATCTATTTTGGTTGAAAATACAACTATTTTGGTCGAAAGTCCAACTAGTTGTTTGCGAAATAACTTATGTGTTGTAACTTTGATTCTTTTGTTGAAAAGTTGCCTTTTTGGTTATTTTAGGTTTATTTTAGGTTTGAAAATATTTATTTTTGGTTTCAAAATTCATCTGTTCTGGTAAAAAAATGTCTGTAAAGATTTCAGATTTTTTTTAAAAATTTGACTTTTCTGGGTGAAAATTTAACTGTTTGGTTTAAAATTGAATTATTTTGTTAAAAATGTAGTTTTTCTGATTAGATATTTAAAGTTTAAAAAAATGAAAAATCATTTTTTTTTGAGAATCTATTTTGTTTCAAATTCATTTTTTTAGTAGTAAAAAAACAATAACTTGGCTGAAAACTAAGTTTTTTGTTTGAAATTTTACTCTGTTCTTGAAAATTTGTCTTTTTCGTTTGAAAATCGTAAAAAAATCAACCATTTTCTTAAAATTTAATTTTGTTGAAAATTCAACCATTTGTTTGAAAAGTAAAGAAAATTTGTATTGAAAATTTAACTACTTAGTTGAAAGTTGAACTGCTTTGTAAAAATTGCAGCTGTTTGGCTGAAGATTCATAATTTTAGTTTAGAATTTATCTATTTTGTTAAAAATTTCACTAATTATTTGCAACCTTGTTGTTTTGGTCAAAATTTTTTAAATATTTTGATAGAGGATTCAACGACTTGGTTAAAAGTTATATTGTCTTTAGAAATTTAACTAGTTTGTTAAAAAATCATATTTTTCGGTTTAAAAACTAACTTTTTATTTGCAAGTTTATATTTTTGTTGAGAAAATTGACTCATATGGTAGAAAAATGATGTCTTTTGTTAAAAATTAAACTATTTTCTAGAAAGTCCAACTATTTGGTTGACAAGTCACTTTTTAGATAAAAATTAAATTTTTGTCCTGAAAATTCAACTCTTTTGTGTAAAAGTGTTCTTTTTCGTTGAAAATTAATTTTTTCCGATAAAAAATGTCATATTTTTTGTTAAAAATACAACTGTTTGTTTAAAAAATATAAAAAGTTAAAAGCATTCTTTTCTACAGTCGTGCAAAAGTATTTTCAACTATTTTCTCACTAGAAAGTTAACTTGAAATTCACTATTACTCAATTTGGATTTTATTTCAAATATGCATTGTTTTTCACTGGTCAAAACATATTGTGTGTTTTTTATATACTTTAACTAATGCCTATTTTATTTTTAAATTAGGCTTTTATGAATGATCATTTTAGTTATTTTGATTTTTAATTGATAAACTAAGGGAAGAGAAAAAAGTAAATTTATAAGTAACTTGAAGTTCCTTTACCTAGTAACTTAAACTGGTAACTCAAAAAAAAACTTACCCATCACTGGTGTACAACATATTTGTGTAGGAATGGGATTATAGAAAAAAATGGAATTAAAACACTTGTAAAATAAAATAAAAAATTATTTTTATGCTTATATTGTCATGCACATTTTTAAAATAAAATTTTAAACAAATGAGTTACACATTTACTAAATACGAAATAACCTAGGAATAAATATATGAGAATGTTTTTTAAGAAGTTTGTAAAAAGGGTACAATATTAGATTTTTTCATAATTTCTTTCACGATTATAAATTCGTTGATACAATTTTTCTTTGGTTCATACGAGGAAAACAAACTGCGAAAATCAACAAATTAAGATTTATTCTCGCTGGATTTTTTGGTAGAGCTTACGTCATCTTTTGCTGGGTTTTTATTTGAAGACCTTGCGTAAAAATTGGGTTCATCATAAGGGTTGAAAGGTCGTTGATTTTCGTATCTGTCGTGTCCGTATGGTCGCTCACCGTATGGTCGGCCATAATTAATATCACCTGGACGATAATGTCCGCCTTGATGACTCTGGTAATCGCCATGGAAATTGCCTTGGGGTCTGCCGTAATAATTGTGGGGTAAAAAGTTCACTGGACCGTTGTTTGGTCTTCCCTGGAAAATCAATGTATTATTCATTCACGCTTTTATAAATATAATGTGATTCAACTTAAATTTTACACATAATTTACGATACAATTTTTTAAATTATATGAATATATTTATAAATTAAGTGTTTTTTGAAAAAGATCTCCTTTTGCTCCGCTGGGAATCGAATTAAAAAACTTTCGATTGCCGGTCGGGTGCATTCCAATTAAGCTACTAGAGGGATCGAAAGAAGAATCCTTTTTCAGAAGTACACGCATTATCATGTTTGGTGTTGCGATTCGAAATTTAAAAAAAATCTGCATTATCATTAGAAAATAACATAATTTCTTCACGTCTTTACAGACTAGATGGTGCTTTGAATTAATATTTTTTTAATCAAATTTTTTCCGTCTGTAAATACGTCAAGAATTTTTGTTATTCTTTGATAATAATACAAATTGCTTGAAAAATTAGACCCGTAAACCCTGTTATAATAATGCGTGTATTGGTTTACGACAAACTATCTTCAAACGATTTAAAAATAATTAAAACTTGAAAGATATTTTTTGAATTTTGTAAGGTTTCAAGAAAATGAAAAAATTAGAAAATTAATTTTCAGACAATATTTAAAAATATTTACAAAGGTTTAAAAAGATTTATAAAATTATTAAAGAAAAATCTAAATGATTTTAAGACAATTTTTTCCATTTTTCAGAATTAAAAAAAACGTGAAAAATTTAATAATTTAAAAATATGAGAAGGTTTGAAAATTTTGAAAGGATTACAAAAAGAATTTTCTAACGATTAATTAGTATAAGGTTTAAAAAAAAAAAGATTCAATTTGGTAAGATTCAAACATGAAAAAAAATTTAAGAAACATTTATAAGATTTGAAGAGATTCAAAAACAATATTAAACTGTAAAAGATTTTTCAAAATTCAGATTTTTTGAAAAGATTTCAAACCAAAACTTTAAAAGCTAGAAAAGAATTTTGAAATGTTTCAAGTGAATAAACAAATTTTCTTAAAATACCTAGGACAATTTGGAAGATTTCAAAGAAATTTTTTACATTTTGAATGATTTTTTAAAATTTCAAGAAATCTTCGAGTCAGCTAAAAATATTCTTGGAAATTTAAGAGGTTTTGAATACATTAAAAATAATTAAAAATTTTAAAGCATTTCCCAAAACGTATCGAATATTTTTTTAATTTCTTCCAAACTTTAAAAGTTCTAAATATCTTTTGAAAAGGCTGGAAGTTTTCCTAATATTTTGTAAAATCCTGTCGACTAAATTTTAAAAAAATGAAGATTATTTTTTGGCTTATCTGAAATATTCAAAAATCTTTTGTAATTTTTTTAAGAATCTTATCAAAATGATAATATTATAAGTTTAAGAACAAACTGATAATACTTCTTTAAAATGTAAAATATTTTAAAAAATGCAAATTTTTATTAAACATTTTAAACCATAACTTTAGAAGCTTTAAAAGAATTTTGAAAGGTTTCAAGTTAATAAACAAATTTTCTTAAAATATCTAGGACAATTTGGAAGATCTCAAGGAAATTTGTTACCTTTTGAATGTTTTTTTAAATTTCCCGAAAAATGTAAGTCACCTAAAAATATTTTTAGAAATTTAAGAGGTTTTAAATATATTAAAAATAATTAAAAATTTTGAAACATTCCCGAACATGTATCAAATATTTTTTATTTCTTCCAAACTTCAAAAGTCCTAAATATCTTTTAAAAAGGTTCGAATTTTTCCTAATATTTTGTAAAATCCTGTCAAATAACATTTTTTTAAATTAAAAATCTTTCTTCTCTTATCTGAAATATTTAAAAATCTTTTCTAATCTTGTCAAGAATGTTATAAAATTTATAATAATATAAGTTGAAGAAAAAACTGATAATAGTTATTTCCTTGTAAGTAATTTAAATAGCTGTGTGATTAAAGAAAATATTTCAAAATCATTCAAACAGAGTTGTTGACTAAGGTATGGAAACCAATTTTTCTTAAATAAAGTTAATCTCCGAACTTCTTATAAAATTGTGCCTACAGAAAGGATCCCTAAATTTATTTAAATTTCCGAAATATTTAGGAAATTTTCCCTACAGTTTGTTAGAAAAATTCCCTAATTTGTAATTCCCAATTTTTTTCTAAAATTTGTCTTACTTTCTTGGGTAAAATTTTCTATATTTTGGAATTATTAGCTTCTAGTAAGTTTTCGGAAATATCAATGAAAAATCTCTTACAATGTAATTAACTACTAAGATGTGTCGTGCCTAGTTTTTTTTACTGAGCATACTTAAAATAGAATGAGGCTGAATAAAAATTTTTTGTTGGCTCAACTATAGAATATGGTTATTATATGTATGACGAAATATTTGGATCACCCAATTAATTTTTGTTGTTGTTGAAATCAAATCATTTGCTGGATGGAGTATTTGGTAAGCTAAAAAAAACTTTTGTTGGGTTTATCAAATATTTTGCTGAATGAACCAAATACTCCATCTGTCAGCAGATTTGGTCCAAACAACCGAAAACTTATGTAAAAAAAAAACATTTTTCTTGGTTCAACAAAATTCTTCTTCCAGGTGAACCCAGAAAAATAATTTTCTTCATTTAACAAAATCGGTTTGTCGGCCGCATTTGATTCATTAAGAAAAAAATGTTGCATATTTCCACAATATTTTCGTTTGTTGACCAAATTCGTTTAGTCCAACCAATCAAAGTTTCTGATTGAATCGTTTTGTCGAAGCTAGAAAATATTTGATTAATTTAACCAAATTTTTTGGTTGGATCTACTAAATGATCGAATAGACTATTTTATTAGAATCAACAAAAATATTTGGCTGAGTCGACCAAAATTTTACGTTAAAAGCATCTTAAAAGTGATTGACTTTCGCCAACTTGGTACGATCGCGTACTTAAAATCAACATGACAGTCCACGTTCGAGAGTTTGTAGCTTCGCGAAAAAAACATAAAAATTTTTGATTTCAGTGAACCTTATCAAAATAAGTGACTTAGAAACAATTGGAATTAAGTGATGATGTGAAAAATACGTAAGATTACTCGAATCTTTGTGTGTGCCTGTATGATTGCGTGAATAGATGTTTGTATAAAAAGAAAGAGAGCATATTTTTTATTAAATTAAGAAAGGATCCAGCACAATTTATATTTCAAATAATTTGAATTAACTAAAATATTCTCTTGTATCGAGTAAACTCTTTGCTTGGATTAATCGAAAGTTTTATTTAGGCGAACCAAAATATATGCTAGTATTAACCAAAAGATATAGTATAATCAAAAAAAATTAACTAACCAAAAAACTGTCTTGGGTCAACCAAATATTTTTTTGTCTATATAATAAACATATTCTAAGGTTGATTCAACGAAAATTTTGTTTCTCCAACCAACTTTTTTCTGGGTGTATAGAAAATGAGAAATTTAACAATGGTCTTTGTGTTTCTTTTTACATTTCTATTCCGTTATTACTCTGCTTTTATGAAAAGTCTTTCATAAATGCTATTGCTTTATTGCATTCATATTGAAATGCTCATTTGAATGAAGGTTTTTCAGTTCTCATTTTTCAAAGAGGAGGGTGCTTTGTAAAAGGTTGATGCTTCACTTTTGTGCAGAAATTGAGAGATAAAGACGGAAAAATATGAAGTAAAATTTGGAATAATATGCCAAGAAGATAAATCCAGCGCTGTTGAATCTACAGCATATAGTAAATTACTGCCTATAAGCTTATAAGCGTATAAGCCTCTTCAGTCACACTTACCGGATAAGACGCGTGGGAGACCTGACTGGGATTTCCTGCAGGCGTCAGACTAGGAAACTTGTTGCTGTTGTAACAGCAGTACCGCTTACCTTTCGAGCATGAGCCCTAGGGACGTAAAACAGTTTCATATATTCCTACCATTTTTCACGGCAAATTTCAATGGAGTGCAGTATGTGCCTTGGGGACCTGCCCCGGATTTCCACTCCACATATTGAGCAATCCGCAAATACTGCTCCTAAATTGCTTCATCTGTTAAGGCATTCTGATGATTAATTTATACCCATCTCTATATTAGCTATTAAATATGCAATACTATTATAAATTCAGTTATTAATTTTTTAGGTCTAGAAATTAATTCAGTGCCTTTACTTTAATGTCTTGAAACTCTTGGTTAAATTCAAATTTTCTCCCACCGTACGGCAGCTTTAAAAGCCGAACCTTAAGGTCATGGGACGAGTGGGTCACGTAGAAAAAAATTATTGACAAGAAAAATTTTTTTCACAATTATTAAAATTTAGGACCAGATACAGATTTCTTAGTGCTTCTTATTTATTGTCCCAATTTTTCGACTCGATCTTGTGCTTCTGTGGAAATAGGTTAGGAAATCAAAACAGTGTCGGTAAGGTGGAAATCTAGTCACGTGACCCATTCATCACATGGCCTTAAGAGACCGTATTGAAATGACGTAACATTTCAGGGGGGGGGGGGTCGAGACCTTTTTTACGATTTATTACGGAAGGGGGGAGGGGTCCTTCACTCATGTACGTAATTTTTTTAAATTCGCAAAAACTTACTCCTGAAGATTACCTTTCTAGTTATAAATTTTATTATTTGGTAGAAAATTTAACAATTTTCTTAAAAAGCATCCTTTTTACTTGCAAAATTAATTGCTTTGTTAAGAATTCGTCTTTTTGGAAATATTTGGAATTTTAGAAATATTCCATCTTTCTTGGATAAAAATGCAACTGTTTTTTTGAAAATTCAATTATTTGCTAGGAAAATTACTTTTTGTTTAAAGTTCGTATTTTTGTGTTGAAAAGTCAAGTTAAATATTTTTGGACGAAAATTCTACTCTTCTTTTTTAGAATTTGTCTTCTTGATTTAAAATTCACCTGTTTTAGTAGAATTTTCATCTTTCTTGGATAAAAATGCAAGGATTTGCTTGAAAATTCAACAATTTTGTTCGAAAGCCATACTTTTTGCTAAAAGTTCTGCTTTTTTGTTGAAAACCTAACTATTTCAAAAGAAAATTTAATTTTCGTTATATTTAATATTTTAGTTATGAAAAGAGAACTATTTCTGTTGACTTTTTTTTTAAATTGAAAATTCATATGGTTTACAAGAAATTTCTTATTTTTGTATGAAGATGCAACTGTTTGGTTGAAAATTAAAATATTTGGTTAAATAGTCATTATTATTCGTACAAAATTCTACTGTTTTGTTAATATTTTAACTATTTCGTAGAAACTTTACCTTTTGTTAAAAATGTGTATTTTGGTGTTGAAAATTGCACTGAAATCTTTTCTGGATAAAAGTTGAACAAAAAAAAAATGTTTGTCATTTTTTATTCCAATTTCATCTGTTTTAGTACGCATTTAATATTTTTTGAATATAAATAGAATTATTTGGTCAGGAATTACAGTTTTTTAAGCAAATCTCTATTTGTTAAAAATTAGAAGGAATGTATTAAAATGATGTAATTATTCAACAAAAAGTAGTTTAGGATATCAATTTAAGAGAAAATTAGACATCTATAGCTCAATTTTTAGAAATTTTGTAAATGGAAAATAATTAATTGTTTAAATAATAATAAAATGTTAAAAAAATGTAATACTTCAAGCAATTACTACTAATTACATTTCAATTTGGAAAATTGAAACTGGTCAATTATTTGTCAACTGGTCAACTGTCAACTGGTAATTATTTTCATGAAAACGACAGAAATTGCTAAAAATTAACAATAATACGTAAAAGTGTTTATTTTTCTATTTTTGGGTCATATTAGGGGCGACGTAGGGGGGGGGGGCAGGGAGGGCAGAATAAATTTTTCGAAATGGAAACTTGGGGGAGGGGGAGGAGGGTCTTGCACTTGAGAGGTTTATTGCGCTTGAAAATTTCCTAATCATGGCTAAAATGAAAACAAATTGTCGAGCTTTTTCCCTATTTATACGCAAATACCGCTGAAATTTACAACAAAAAATCCGAATTATTTTTGCCAAGATGTCTCAAAACTAGAAACCTAAAGCTTTAAAATTCTTTTTTTAAGACCTTGATACGACTATTTTACACTGAGATACAGCATCCTAAAAAATTACTAAAAATTCGGAAAATCTTCTTGACCCTTTAATTTTTTCTATTAATGTAATAGATGGCGGCCTTGCGGACTTCAACTCGAAAATCGTTAGTGAATACAATGGTGCGCGACAAGTAAAATTTAAGACACTGCATTCTTTTTGCATTAGAATTGAGAAAAAAAATTCAGCTGAGGCGAACGCAATTATTTAGCCGGCATGAAAAGGTGCGGTCACTCATAAAACGTGTGAAAAGTGGTGCTAAAGATTTTACATCAATAGTGAATTTTTAATTGGAATGTAAAAAGAATGCAGTGTCACATATGCTGATTGTCTGGCGATTTTGTATGCACTAATTATTTTTGAGTTTGAGTCCGCAGGGCCGCCACCAAGAGTTACAATACATCAAAGTATAGGCTATTATTAAAGAAAAAGTCAATGTAAAAAAATCTAAGTATAGTAACTTACTATTTTCAGACTTCACACTTCTTCCTTAATTTCTATCATTTCCCCCTTTTGAAAAAAGCCTTTTATTTCTTTCTTTTAATAAACTTCCAATTTGGGGGGAGGGGTTTGCTTAAATGCTAACTTAGTAGAATCCAATAAGAAAATAATAAGATTTTTGATTGAGAATATATTTTTTTGTTGAAAAATTAACTTTTTTCTACAAAATACGAACATTTGGTTGAAAATTGATCTTGTTTGGTTAAAAATGTATATGATACAAATTAAGCTATTTTGTTGAAAATGTAATTTTTTTTAACAATACGCATTTTGTTAAGAATTAATCTTTTTTTTTAATTAAAAATTTAACAACTTTCTTTGACATTCATCTTTTTGGATAAAAAGTTCAATTTTATTTTAGTAGAAATGTCAACTATTTGCTGGAAAATTAACGCTTTTTGTTGAAAATTCTTATTTTCGGGTTGAAAATTCGACTGCTTTGTAGAAAAATCGTCTTCTGGGAATGAAAATTCAATTAGTCGGTCAAAAGATTATTTTTTTCATTGATAATTTATATTTTTTAGCCGGAAATTAAACTATTTGGTTAAGAATTAAAATTTTAATACAAGATTCATATTTTCGAGATGAAAATTAGTCTTTTTTTTCGAAAATTCAACTGTCTTGTTTGACATTCTTCTTTCTGGTAAGAAAATTGAAATATTTTGGTAGAGATTCCAACTATTTGTTTGGAAATTAACTTTTCTTCTGTAAAAAATTTGCCAGTTCGGTCATTTTCGTATTGAAAATTCATATATTCGAGTGAAAATTAAACTATTTTGTTGCAAATTCGTCTTTTTAGGTCAAAGGTTCAATTTTTTAAATAAAAACTTCGTATCTTTTACTTGAAAATATTAGAGTTTAGTAAAAAATTAAACCATTTTCTTGCAATTAACATGTTTTCATAGAAAATTCATGCAAATTAAATTTCTTCCTGAATTTTGTTGAAAATAAATATTTGTAGGTTAAAAGTTTAATTTTTGTTATACAAAGAAAGTCTTTTTTGCTTTGAAATTTAACAATTAAAAAAAATTGAACTAATTTCTTGAGAATTCATATTTTCAGGTTTTTTTGAAGATCAACTTTTCCCTTGAATTTTGTTTAAAATGAATATTTTGAGCGTGAAAATTTAAGAATTTGGTAGAAAATTCAAGTATTGGGTTAAAAATATTTTTTTTTTGAAAATCTGTTATTTTGGCTTAAAAATTTAAAAATTTGTTTTAAAATTCTACTATTTAGTTTAAAATTAACTTTCTTGTTAAAAATTGAACTCTTTTATTAAACATTTTTTTTGGGTAGAATTTCCAATTTTTAAATAGAAAATTCGTCTTTTTGTTCTAAAAATGTAAAAATATTGTAGAGCAGATAAGTATTTGGTTACTTTGTTAAAAAATATCGTTTGTTTGAATATTCATCTTTTTAGTTTGAAAATTCACCTTTATCGTTAAAAATTGATTTATTTTGTTTAAAATTCGTTTTTCTTCTTAATCAAAAGTTATTCTTTTTAACTGAAGAAAACTCAACAATACTGTTCTTGATTAAAAATTTATCTTTCTTAGACAAAAATTCAACGATTTGTTTGAAAATACATGTATTTTGTTGAAAATGCACCTCTTTGGCAAACAATAATCTTTCTGAATAAAGATTAATCTTTTTGATTGAAAATACCTTTATTTGGTTATAAATTAACCTATTTCCTAAAATACCATATATTTCGAATTTAAATCTAAAGAATTTAAAGCATTTTCCATTGATTTCAATATTTTACTCACAATAATATCATTAAAAAGAATTTATTCCTCTATTAGTACCCTATTTTCGTGAAAAATCGTCCTATTTCGAATATTTTGAGAGTATTTTGTACTGCGAAGTCTGTATTCATTAATATTTAAGTCATTGTGATATAATTTCGAATGAAATTAAGCGTTGAACTAAAAAATTATTCTATTTATTTTTTAAGAATTTTTAATTATAAACTTTGCAGGGATACGAAAGAAATAATTTGATCAATGAAAAATCCATTTGGAATCTTGTAGTCGGGTCACGTAATAGATTGTCAGTATAAGCTGGATGCTGATATCATTTAGACATTAGGTCGTAAGCCACATTGTCTGGAGTTATAGTCAGAAAATGTGTCGTAGAAAAAATTGATAAAAACTTACGAAACTCAAACCAGTGGAGGGACAGTTGAAACTATAGCCACATTTGCAAGTTTCGAAGTCTTGATAATGGGGACCACCTGGTTCGTATAAATCACCCTTCACTCCACTACCATTTGGCCTAAAAAATATGCATTTTTTACAATTGTTTTTGAGATAAAATAAATATAAATTTCATTACTTAAAAAATTATTCAAATTTACATTACCCAATGGGATGGGCCGAAAAACAAAATTAGGGAATTTTCTATTGTTGAATTTTTATGCATATCAAATGGAAATTTGTTCGAATCAATAAAAAAATTAATCCTTTTTCTTATTTTGGAAAAAGGTTTTTAGAGGTGGCGCAAGCTCCATGAAGTTTAACGCGTATTTTTCCCATAACATGTTTTTTTTTAATTTCATTCAGAATCATCGATATTAGCTGGATTGAGTTAAAACTTAATATTTCTCGTCTAAAATAGCCATAAAATAAAAATAAAATACTACTTTTAAAATATCACCCTCTTAAGTATGTTTTATAGGGTCCTAAAAGACAACTCACAAGTGAAAAAATAGGTTCTGTAAGTTTTTGGGGCTAATTACGATTTTTTTTTGAATTAAAAAAAAATACAAATTGTTTCTAATACGTGAAAGACTACTTTGTACTGATAATAAGATATTTTAATAAATTTTATAAGAAATTTAATACAGTTTTTAGCCATTTAATTTTAGAATATTGATAGAAAGTCACGCTTTTTAAAAAATATCCACAGTTTACTCAATTTTCAATTGAAGTGAGTTAAATTATTAATAGTTAAAATGAATAATTATTATTAATAATAATATTGAATATCAACAATGTTTGAAAGCTGTTTCTTTTGGAAGCCTTTAGTTTTTCTTCGGCTTTTTAGTTTTAAACAAATAATAAGTGAACCTCATCAAGATTCATGTTTTAAGTAGTTTTGTACTTTTTTTAATAGCTAAAAAGCAATAGAAATTTGTTTAAATAATCATTTTTGATATGTTAAATTAAATTATAAATCACTTAAAGTTAAAATTAGATAAGCAGTTGAAATTCTGTGAAAAACCGCAACTTATAGCATTATACGTGGATAATATTATTAACAATAATAATAAATTGTTTACACAATTCTTTTTGTTAAAATTATAAAACCATTGCCCCACTCTTATTAAATATTGAATACAAAGTGGAAAAACTCCGAAAAAACACAACTTACTATCTCTATGCTAAGAGAAAATTACTAAAAAAAATAATTTGCTTATAAAATTATTTTTGTTAACTCGAATAAATACTACTTCACTCTAATAAAAAAATAGATCAGAAATCTGAAAAAGGCAACTATTATGTATTAATAAAAAATAAGATAGCTATAATCAATAATATATTCTTTAAACAATTATATTTGCTGTATTAAATTAAATAATAAATCACTCCACGCGAGTCTCTATCTCTATTTTAAGATAAAATTACTAAAATAAACCATTTGTTTAAATAAATAAATAAAAAACCGCGTTTTTCTATCTGTATTCTAAGAGAAAATTGCTAAAAACAATAATAAAATATCTAATAAATTTATTTTAACATCTAATTATCAGTAAAAATGTGGTGTTTCTTGTATTAAAAACAATTTGTATTTTTAAAAACCGCAAAAAATCACAATTAGCGCTAAGAATTCGCAAAACCTATTTTTTCACTTATGAGATTTCTTTGGGAAACTATAAAACAGACTTATGGGGGTGATATTTAAAAAGTAACATTTTATTTATATTCTATAGCTAATTGTGAGAAGAAATGTTGTGTTTCAGTTCGATTAAACAAAAATTGACATTTCTGAATAAAATTTACAGAAACGTCTTTTTTGTCTTATGGAAAATACGTGTTAAGCTTCAGGGGGCTGGCGCTATCTATAAATATAATTTTTTTAAACAAAAAAAAACGGATTTATTTTTGTGTGAATTTAAAAAAATTTTCGGGTGATATGAATGCAAATTTGAAAAAAAATTCCAATGCATGTTAGGACCACCCTCATAAAAACCCTGAAAAAGTATAATTAATTTGGTGTCACATGATAAATGCTTCCAACTTGCGCGTTCAAAAATGATTATTTCCATTGTTTTCAGATTTTTATTCGTAAATTTTGTATATTAACCATATGTAAAACATGTATTCTATGTCAAATTTTTGTATGTATCTCTATAGATGTTTATTTGTCGTTCTCTATGCCGTAATTTATGTTTAATTGATCTCTGATTAAAAAAAAGTAATCAACAGGAAAAATAAGATAAGTCTGGAAATTTTTGTTAAATTAAATTTATTTCATTGTTCATTTTTATCTTCAAAAAGTCGCCAGATGTCACAAATTTCATTTAGAGTCGGCCGAAAAAAGATAATGTACAAAAATAAAAAACTTAGATTTTAAAAATGCAATGTGTTTACATTTATGATTTCCCAGACTTACTCATTTTTGTTCTGATGTATTTTCACAAGTAGGAGAGCTTTAAACAGCTAAATAAATGATCTCGTCATTTCTGCATATTTTTAAATGTTTTTTTTTAAAATCCGGAGTTCAATAAACATAAATTAAAGCCTAGAGAAAGGTTTACGATCTCCAGAACTATAGAAAAATTAACATACCTAAAAATATCAAACCTTTGCACCAATTTAAATTTTCATAATTTTGTTTTTTCGACCCATCCTATTATCTAAGTATTAATATCCATATTAGCAGTGTTTTATAATCCGTAATATCAATACTCGTATAAACCAGTAAAGATATATAATCTATTTATTCCACTAATTTTCACGAATACTTTATACTAATGGACCATATAAATAAGAAAATACGTTAATTTGTAAAACATTAGTTGGACTTTGCTTTTTCTACCTGTTGACGATGCCTGTTGGACCACCAGGTCCCACCAGAATTTCTTCTCTATTTAGGCCATTAAATGGTGGTCTTATGGGCCCATTTCCTTGAACATAAGATCCTTGATACTGTGGTCTGTAGTTATCGTAGGGATTATTTCCTTGATGATAATTTTCGTTTCCATTATGTTCGTTAACTAGGTACCTATTTGAAAAAATACAAAATTACCCATAAAAATTGTAATGCTTATTAATAAGAATAAAATCAATTTGAAAAAAATTCCAGCAATAAAACTATTAGGTTGATTCACGAATTGGCAGAAAACTTGAAGTCCCGGCATTAAAAAAATTGCATTAAAAGTCTTCCCGTTTTTAAAAATCAGTCAATACTTGTTATCATCCTTATAAAATTCGTCAAATTCCTTTTATTCAAATTCGATTTCCTTAATTTATTATGAAAACTCCCGAAAATGCAGGTAGGATAGAATAGAATCAGATAGAAATGGATAGAATAGGTTGAGATTACATCGTATATGGACGAATATTAACGGATAGGAACGAATAGGATTGGGTAGAATCGGATAAAATCAGGTAGAATCGAATAGAATCGGACAGGATCGGGTGGGGGCGAGGATTCAGATAAGATTTGATAGAATCGGATAGGATAGAATATGAACGAAAAGGAAAAATGAATAAAAAGAAATAATAAACCATGGATAGAATCGGACAGGATCGGACAAGAATGGATAGGATCGGATGGGATCGTATCGTATCGAGTTGGATAGGGTCATATAGAATCAAATACATTGGGACAGGATTGGATATATTAGGATAGAAACATATATGATCGAATAGGATTAAATAGAATAGGATTGGATCGGATTGAATAGATTTTGATAGGATCCGATAGGGTTGGTACAGGATCAAACTTTGAATAATTTTTTAATATAAGTGAAAAAGTCTAAAGAAAGTGGAGTAATGATATATTTAGGAAATTTTGTGATCATTGTCGCTGAAAACGTTAATGGATTTTTATTACTTGAAGTAATACTCTTGCTTAGTTAATTAGAAACTTTTCAATTGTTTACTAAATTATTATTAATTAATACGTCTTTTCGCTGGAAATTAGTGTATAAAAAAGTCATTTTAATATAAAATCATAAAGTTTCGAAGAAGAATCCAAATTTAAAAAAACTTACGGTTTTATTAGTATTTTTCACCGGAAATTAGCAATTTTACATACAAATCATCATAAAGACTTCGAATTAAAAAAAAATGATAATAATCCAATATTCTTAGATTTTTAGGGTTCGTCATTTTTAATAGTTTAAGGATACGTGAGCGTTTGAAAACAAAACTTGATATTTTCAAACAAAAATAATTACACTTCCAAGGTTTTTAATTTTTAAACAGTTTTAGGCTTTATTTATGGTTTTCACAGGGAATCGGTTTTCTTATAAAAAAATAAAAATAAATAAAAATAATAAAATTTCAAAGTGTTTTCTATTGGAAATTGGCACTTTTGAAACAAAAGTTTCACTCTGCATATATTAGGTATTAATTCCTAAGTTAAGATACCGATTTTTATGATTTATCAAAAATATTTTCCTCATTGCTTGTTTTGGGTTTAAAAATATATCTTTTGGTAGAAATGTTTTTTTTTTGGTTAAAAATACAATTTTTTAGATGCAAATGTACCTTTTTTACTTAACAATTAAAATATATGGTTGAAAATTCGTCTTTTTTGTTCGATTTTAACTGTTTTTTATTCAAAATAAAAATATTTTTTAATTGAAATATCTACTATGACATTTTTTGTTGAAAATTCAACTATTTATTTATTTCAACTAATCTAACTCCTTGTTAGAAAATTTTTTTTTTTTTGTTAAAGATTTATCTCTTTGGTTAAAACTTAATTTATAAACTAATAACTTAACTACTTAATTTTTGGTTGAAAATTATCTTTTTAGTTGAAAATTAAATTATTTGGTCGAAAAGTCACCTTTTTTTGAAAACTCGTCTTTTTAGGCAGAAAATAAATCTTCTTGTTTGAAAATCAATCTGTTTTCGTTGAGGATTCAGCTATTTTGTTGAAAAATCGTATTTTTGGTTGAATTTAACTATTTTTTATTCAAAATAAAAATAGTTTTTGGTTGAAAATTCAACTATTTGCCTGAACATGAAACAGATTTGTTGAAATTCATTTTTTTGTAAAGATTCATCTTTTTGGTTTAAAATTTAACAGCTTTTTTGAAAATTCGTTTCCTTTTTGGAAAAATTAATTTTTTTTTTAAATGAAAATTTAACTATTTCATTTGTAGTTAAGAAATTCACTTTTTTCATAATGAATGTATTCTTTTTAAACTTGTCTTTTTTGGGTAAAAATTAACCTTCTTGGTTGAACATTTATCTCTTTGGTTAACATTTTTTATTTTTTGGTTGAAAATCAATAGTTTTTAATAAAAATTTAATTTTTCCATTTTTGGTTGAAAATATAATATTTTTATATTGCTGAAAATTCAGCTATTTGGTTGATAATTCATGTATTTAAAAAAAGTCGTTTTTTTGGTAAAGGATTAATCTTCTCGGTTGAAAATTCTTCTTTTGTTATTGTAAATTCAACTGCTTGTTTGATAATAATTTTTGATTCTTTGTTTAAGATTTACAGTTTTAGTTAAAAAGTCATCTCTTTGATTGAAAATTCGTTCTTTTTGCAGTTGAAAATTAATTTCTTGAAATGAAAATTTAAATATTCTAATTGGGGTTATAAATGAGTCTTTCTTAGTTGAAAATTTCACTATTTGGAAGAAAGTTGAACTGCTTTGTTCAAAATTTGTTTGTTTGTTAAAGACTCTTTTACTTGACTGAAAAGTGAATTAATTTGTTGAAAAATTCATATTTTTCAGTTAAAAACTCATTTTTTTAAAACTAAAAGTTTAATGATTCTATTGGTCTTTTTTTAATCAAAAGCCTAACTATTTGGTAAAAAATCCATTGGATATCTTAATAGATTAAAAAAAATTAAAGTTCTGAAATAAAGAAATATTTTTAATAGAAGAGCGCAACGTGGCTTACCAAACACTACTTACTCTACTGAACCTCTACCCCGTTCATTCTTATATCTGTCGTAAAAATTCTTTTCATGTTTCTTCTAGCAGGGTCGCCACTGACTGGGAAAAACTGTTTGGTAAAAAGTTTATGTACTTTGTCTAAACTATTTTTTGGGTTGAATATTACTTCTCTTCGTAGAAATTTCATCTTTCTAGTTTTTTGGATAAAAATACAATTGTTTGCTTGAACATTAATCTATTTTGTTTGAGGATTGAACTATTTTGTTGGAAATTCGATTTCTTTGTTAAATTTTTTAAAAATCTAAAATACAAATATTTTTTAGGTAAAGTATTAACGATTTCATTGTTTTGCCAGGCTTTATATTTTTTTCTTAAAAATTCAAATTCTTTAAAATTATTTTAGATAATAGATACTATGCCGTAAAAGATTAATGATTCTTTAGATGGCAACTCATCGTTTAGATAGTTGTTAATTTATTACTTCTTAACCTTACAGAAAACTTCAAGGGCGTCTAGTTATTTGAGGAATTTATGTTTCTTATAAAGTTTTAAGATATAAAAAATGATTTCTTTATTTTTTATCATTTTGACTTTTGAAATTTAGTTCCTATATTTCGATTGAAATTTCAATAATTATTATTTATTTTACGATAAGCCTCTTTTAGATTGAGATTATTCAAGAATAACCAAAAACTCCTTTTTCTACTGAAAGGTTTTTTCCCGGGATTTTCAGTGAAGGTATCTATTATTTTATGTGTGTGTGGGGGGGGGGGGGATTTAACCTATAAATGCCAAGACAAATTCATAGAATGTCTTCATAGTTTTATAGAAATAGCAATTCAATTGATGAAATAAAAAAGAAATATTTCCAATAAATGAGCGCAAAGTGACTTACCAAACACCACCTAATCTACTGAGTCTCTTCCCCATTCATTCTTAAATCAGTCGTAAAAATGATGTTGATAATTTTTTTAGCACGGTGGCCACTCACTGGGAAAAACTGTTTGGTAAAAAATTCATGTACTTTGTCTAAAATATTTTTTTAATTGAATATTATTTCTCTTCGTAGAAATTTCATCTTTTTAGTTGTTTGGCTGAAAAGACCACTGTTTGCTTGAACATTAATCTATTTTGTTTGGGATTCAACTATTTTGTAGTAAATTCGACTTTTTTGTAATTTTTTTTTTTAATCTAAAAGATACATATTTTTTAGTTAAAGTATTAACTATTTCATTACCTGTTAAGGCTGCATCTTTTTTTCTTGAGAATTCAACTTTTATTTGATTATTTTAGATAATAGATACTATGACATACAAGATTAATTATTCTTTAAATGGCAACTCATCGTTTACATAGTTGTTAATTTATTTTTTCTTAACCTTACAAAAAACGTAATGGGCGTCTAGTTATTTTAGGAATACATGTTTATTATAAATTTCTAAGATTTAAAAATTGATTCATGATTTTTTTTTATCATTTTGACTTCCAACTTGAAATTTAGTTCCTATATTTCGATCAAAAATTCAATAATTATTGTTTATTTTGCGATAAGCCTTTTTTAGATTCAGGGTATTCAAGAATAACCAAAAACTCCTTTTTCTACTGGAAGATTTTTTCCCGGAATTTCTAATGAAGTTATCTATTATTTTGTGTGGGTGGGGGGGGGGGGGCGATTTAACCTATAGTATCTTATAGACAAAAAATTGTTTACATTTTAATGCTTTATTTATTTTTACTGGAAAATTCGCTCATAAAAATTCTCCATTAGAGCTGAATTCAAGACAGCAATGATGTAAAATCTTTTCTCCTCGTAAAAATAAAATGAAACTTTTCAGAGTAGAAATATCAAATTAAATTTACACGATTGCTACAAGCCAGGAAATTCCGGATAGTCAAGGAACTTAAAACTGAAATTTTCATCTTACCCTTTTCCCATTTGAGATACCGCACGACTTAATCGCCCCCCTCCCCCGCCTACACTCCCATAAAATCTTCCGAAGATTTTATAAACTTTGGGAGTGAACCTTCACATAAATTCTATAATAAAACGAAAATAAAACCTTAATAAACTTATATTTATAAAAGAAAATGTGTCGTACAAACGTGTGATATTATAATTCTTTTATTTTATGATTCTCTTAGTTGAGAAATCATCTTATGCTTAGAAAAAAATTTATTATCAATTAATTAATTAAGTTTTATTATGTTCAATCAATTAATTCAATTACTGGATCATAAATTAACTTTCTCGTTGATGACTCAACCCTCTTGTTAAAAATTTGTCTTCTTAGTTTAAAAATGTATCTCTTGTCGTAGACATTTCTGAATTTTTTGTTACTTTTGGTTAAAAGTTGAATTTTTTCTTGAAAATTCATCTATTTGGTGGAAAATTCGTTCTTTTTTTGTGGTAGAATATTAATCTACTTCAGGAAAAATGCATCTTTTCTTGAAAATTAATTACTTTCATTTAAATTAATCTATTTGTTGAGAACGGATTTTTATACTGAAAACATAACTATTTCATTTTTGGTAGAAAACCAATCTTTTTTAATAGTTCTTCATTTTTTGGGCCAAACTTCAACTATTTGGTTAGAAATTCAATATTCCGGTCACGTTGAACTATTTTCTCAAAAATTAATGTATTTTTTAAAATACATAATTTTTGGTCGAAAATTCATTTCCTTGATTGGAAAATCAACTGAAAATTTAATTACTGGATTGTTTATATATTACATAACGCCTTTTTCGCTTGCTTATGTTGTTGCATTATTTTTAACTTCCAAACTATTTTATTGTCGTCTCTATTCAAATACAAAAAAATCTTGTTACTTAATTTTTGAACGATTCATATTCCATTTTTATAAAAATCGATATTTTTAAAATTTTACTATTTGGTTAAAACGTAACATGTTGCTTAAAATTTCACTGGTTTATGGAAAATTCAACATAATGGCATGGCAATTTAATATTTCTTCTTTATTCATAATGTGTCCCCTAAGGGTTTACATGACTTCCATTCCTTACAATCTTTCCGTTTACATCTATATATTTTTTACAATCTTATCC
>NC_046663.1:36012083-36023281 GCF_010883055.1 Belonocnema kinseyi | reverse complement strand
ACTTCCACAATCCACTCACCTCAAATTTCACCACAATATCAGAAAAACTCAGCATCCACAATTCCCACTACTTTACACTTTCATACCGGAAACGGAAGTCCGCAATTTAATATTTTGGTTCAATATTTTTTCTATATTGATTTCAAGATTTTGAATGAAATTTTTGTTGTTTATTGACTAAAAAATCGTTCTTGGCTGAAAATTCATATCTTTTTTTCAAATTCAACTATATAGTTCAAAGTGGAACTACTTTTTTTAATTAGTGATTTTTTTGTTAATATTTTAAATATTTTAGTTAAAGCACCTTTTATGGTTAAAAATCAATTTTTAAAACTAAAAATTGTACTTAATCTTCTTCATGAAAAAAAAATTTTGTTTAAGAATTCATTTCTTTGATAGAAAATTCATTTTTCGTGTAAAAAATGTACTTTTTAAACTAAAAATATAATTATTTCATTTGAGGTAGAAAATTAATCTTCTAGGTTGAAAATTCATTTTTTTGGTCAGAACTCCAATTACTTAGTTAGGAATATATTTTTTGTTAAAAATTTCTCTATTTTCTTAAATTTTTTTTTCAAATTTAAATTTATGATAAATAACTTTATTATTTTATTTTTTGTTGAAACTTCTTTGTAAAAAATAATCGTTTTTGTTAAAAATTCATCTTTGTGGCTAAAAAATCAACTATTTACATGAAAATTAATATTTTTTGTTGCAAGTGCAATACTTTTAAGTTGTGATCTCTTCAATTAGTAATAATAAGATCTTACCTCCCCCTTCCCTTATAAAATTATGTATGGCTGGTTTCAATAGAAGTGCTGAAGATAAATTTAAAAATTAAATTTTTTTGCATTAATAATAATAACTACTAAGGAAAATAAACACTTCCGAGAAATGGAGATTTTGTAGCAACCCTGATTTAAAAATAAAGTAGATAATGCAAACTGAGGGTGGCCGCTGGACCTGGAAACCGAGAAAACAAGGAAATGACCGGGAATTTTATGAGAACGAGAAAAAGTGGAAATGACCGTCAATTTATTTTTTGACCGGCAATTTTACCAATTTGTATTTAAAAAATTCTTCCGAATTTGACTTTAACCGTTTTTTAAATAATTAATTTAATTTTCATCGTTTTCAATTATACCATTCAGTTTAGAATGCGAAATTCGAAAATATACAACTTTCAAAATGTTCGATTTTCAATTTTTAAGCGTACATTTCAATGTAAGAATTTTAAAATGCAATTTCAAAGTCTTTTGTTTTAAACATTTAAAAATTCAGCGTTTAAAATCGTCGATTTTTCATAAAGAAATACATTTTTAGTTGATCAACTGTGAATATAAATCAATTCATGATTAAACAAAAATTGAAGTGCACTTTAAGGTTTTAAAAGTAAATAATAATTGATTGTACAAGACGATTCGGATTCAGTTCACAATTTTATAATGTCCAGATTTTAATCTTAAAAATTGAGCGCTGTCAAGTAGAAAGTCTTTTTAGTTAAACAAACGTAAACGCCCTATTTAAACTTGATAACATATTTTCAATTTTAAAATAACTTTAAAGTAATATATTTTAATTAAAGACTTTTATTAAATTTAAAATATAATTTCACTCTAAATAATACATTTTTAAACCATGCATTTTGAAATTTTTCAATTGAAAAAAGAGCAGTTACTTAATATTTAGAAATATCTGACTGTTCATTTAAAATCAGTAATTATCAATTAAATATTTAAAACTAAACAAAAACTTAAACTTTGAACGTTACAATTTCAATTGTTGGATTTAACCAAGTATAATTTCTAAGTCAAATTGTTAAATTTTTAAGTATAAATAACAATTAAACACCTTTTATTCTCAGGAAAAATTCGAGTAAGTTGAAGAAATATTTAGAAGATTTGAAAAAAATGTTATTTGATTTGAAATGATTTCAAATAATTTAAACGACGTCTTTACGTGTACCGACCAAATACGACAAAAATTTAATGAGCTTTTTAAGAATTTCGACAGGCTTCAAAAGAATAAAAAATATTTTCCAGGAAAATGGAAAATAATTTTTTATTTCAATAAACCAACTTCAAGAGAAGATTTAAAAAGATTTATAACGATTTAGAAAATTTTCATAACTGAATTTGGAAGATTTTACGAAAATTTCTTCAGTTTGACAAAATCAACAAAAAAAGATAATAATTTGAAAAAAATGTAAAACGGTATGCAGTTTTCAAGATTTTTAAATAAAATTTCGATGCATTTTAAGGATTTTAAAACTATTTGAAATAAAAATAATTTAACTTTTGATTTGAACAGGAACCTTTCAATTTCTTAGAAATTTATATTTGGAACTCGAATTTATTCAGAATAAGAAAAATTCTGACTTGGAACCGGGAATTTTCAACTTTTATCCAATTCGGAGCTAGTGCTGGAAACTTTTGAAATGGTACACAATTCTGAATAAGAACAGGAAATTTTTCTAAAGAATTCTAATTATGAGTTAAAGCAGAGAATTTTCAAATTCGAACTATTTCTGAGTTGAAACTGGTATTTATCCAAAATAATTATAATTGATCTTGGAACACTGAATTTTAACATTTAATTAAATTCTGAGCTAGAACAGGAAATTTTTTCATAGGATGAATTCGAATTCCAAGTTGAAACGAGATATCATCGAAAAAATTTAAATTACGAATTGGAAAAGGGGATTTTACCAAAAATTCTAATTCTTAGTTGAAAAGGAGAATTTTCGAAATCTGGATTTGAACAGGGAATTTTCATTTTTGAACCAATTCTGAGCTGGATTTGGAATTAAGCATTGCTTCAAATGGTACAATTCAGAACAGTTTTAAATTAATTGATTTATTCTTCTATTTAAAGCATTAAAAATGATAACGTGGATTTATATTTTTGGAACTGAATCTGAATCTCTGAACTATACAATTTATAAATGTTTAAAATTTAAAATTTGCCAGTTGAACTGCGTTTAAATTAAAATTGTTCAGTCGAAAAGTGTTAGTAGATTCTACTTTATACGTGTAAATTATTGATCATTCGAATACAAAATTGCTTAATAAAACAACTTTTAAACTTCAATACTCAAAGTTTAAAATTCAAATGTTTCACTGTAAGTGCTTTCATTTGCAGTTCAGTTTTTCTTACTTCGAATAGAACAATTTTTAGATTTAGTGTTTGATTGTTTAAATATCTTTCTACGTGAAAAATGTATGCGAATCGGGAAAAACCGGAAATCTTTCTCTTTGATTAAAACGGCCACCCTGAACCTGCAGTTGTAATAATTAATTAAAAACACTAATATTGGTAAAATAGTTAGTTTGATTTAATTGATAGTAAATAAACTATAAGTGTTAATCACTTAAAATAAAACTTAATTAATTTTATTTTATTTTTGCTCTTAATTAATGATTATCCACTGTAAGCTGTATTATCAATTGTAGGAAGGTTTCCCCCATCCAAGTTTGCAAGTAATTCCCTCACTTGAAGTGTTTTACAGGTATTATTTTCTTTCGCTTCCCAGTTGACATGTTTTCATTTTCAAAAGTTGCTTCAAATAAAAATAAAAAAGTGAAAGACTAAGAGCTTAGTTGTTTTCTGCTAAGAAAACCACCCTGAGTGGACCAAAAGCGGAAATTGTAAGAGTGCTCACCTCGCTCTCTTTTCATCTCGATTCCTTGGTTCTCCGCCGTCGTTCCAAACCCATTTGTTTTCATCAGGCCGGGCGATGGCAAGAGCAATAACGGTGAAAAATAAAGAAATGCTGATCGTAAGCATTTTAAGCAGACCAAAAAGGTTATAAGATTATTTAGAATGAGTCGCAAGAATTGGGATGAATACACCGGAAGATAAATTAAAAGGGCGTCTGGCCACAACAGGGGGTTTTCACTTATTGTTACACCCCGCAATTTTAAATTTCTATAGAAATTTTTTTTCAATATTCGTAAAATTATGAATGAATATTGTATAAATAAAAGGGACCACGTGATTGCTTACATAGTTGATTGCGAGCAAATCGACGAATCGCGACTAAACGAAAGTGAAAGCGAATGCTGCTTATATATATCGCTACAAATCGTAGACGATAGCCATTCCCTGCAAAAGTCCTTCAATAGCATTTGATTCATTTGCAAATGATCCAAATTCAGGTTCGTATTTTCATTCCCGGGGATTCCCAGATTTTGTTGACCAATGCATTTGTTCCGAACACGACATGAGAAAATTGAAAGAAAAATCGAAAGTGCAGTTCTCCTTGAACTCTTTGTGGTCAGAAATAACGTTTTCTTCACGGACTTTTAACTTTGGTAGAAGCGTTTTAAAATTACTTGGGAATTTAACAAAAAATGTGAATAGCATTTTTTACAAAGCTCAGAAGGCTTTGGAAAGTCAGGAAACGTCAGGAAAAGTCAGGAGAAGTCAGGAAAAACCTTAAAGAGTCAGTGAATTTTGAGTAATCTAAAATTGAGGTTTAGGAAAATTGAGGAAACAAATAGTCAAACACACGTATACATTTTGTTAATTAGAGAAAAGTGGAACCGAAAATTTGTGAATATCAAGTAAGCTTTACAAATGTATAATATTTTTTTTTCATTGTTTTTTGTTTTTATGAAAATCCAAATGTTGCATTTGAGAATTCAACAATTTAGTTTAAAATTCGTCTTTTAGGATTAACACTGCAAGCATGTTTTTAAAAATTTAACTATTTAATTAAAAATTATTTTCTTCGTGAAAATTCATTTCGTTCGTAGAAAACTCGTATTTTTTGCGTAAAAACTAAAAATTTTGGATGAAATTTTTTCCCTTTAGTTACTAAAAAATCATATTTGATGGAAAAACCATCTTTTTGGTTTAAAATTCATCTTTTGTCGTAAAAATGTAATATTAGTTGGCTAAAAATTTTACTATTTTGTTGAAAATTATTTTCATTTTCTAAAAATTTATATTTCGGATTTGAGAATGCAACAATTGTTAATTATTTAATTAAAAAAGATTTTACGCATAAAAATGTATATTTTCTGTTTAAATATTAAAATCATTTGCAGAAACTTCGTCGTAAAGTATTTTTTGTGTGAAAATTAATATTTTGGATTTGAGAATTCAACAGTTTTGTTGAAAATGCGTGACTTTGAGTTAAAAAATCAAGTATTTTGGTAAAAAATGTAACTATTTAATAAAAAATTATATTTTTCCTGATAATTCAGATTTTCGTTTCAAAAATTCCATTCGTGTGTAAAAACTTCGTATTTTCCGCGTAAAAACTCAACATGTTAGATGACATATTTTCCCTCTATTTAGTAAAAAATCATTCTTGATTGAATATTCATTTTTTTAGTTTAACAATTCATCTCTTTTCTTAGAAATTGATTCTTCGTTGGTTAAAAATTCCACTACTTATAGTTAAAAGTATAGATTTTTAGTTGAAATGGATTTTTTGGATGATTATTATTTATCATTTTAGTTGAAAATAATTTTTAATTTTAGTAATAAATATAACTATTTTGTTGTAAGTTCTTTTTTTAAATAAATTTTTTAAACTAAAAATGTAATGGTTCCATTTTTGGTTGAAAATGATTATTTTTTAGATCAAAATTCATGTATTTTGTTCAAAATTCGTGTTTTTCGGTTGTAAGTTCAAATATTAAAAAAACTCAACTGTTTGGTTGAAAATTAATATTTGTTGGTAAAATATATATTTTGGGATTAAAAATTTAAATTTTTGTTGACAATTCGCCTTTATTTATTAAAAATTCAAGTATTTTAGTCAGAATTTCAAATATTTAATTAAATATTAATTTTTGGTTAAAAATTCATATTTTCGGTTTGAAAATGCAACTGCTTGGTAGAAAATTTGTCTTTTTGGCAAGAAAACATAACATCTTTCATGCAATTTTTTTCTATTGACTGAAAAATCTTTCTTAATTAAAAACTCAACTATTTTGTTTAAAATTCATGTCTTCATATATATTTCATATATATATTCATATATTGTTATAATTCTTCTTCCTGGGTTGAAAATTTGACTATTTTGTTCCAAAATTCAACTGTTTGATTGAAAATGAACTTTCTTCTTGTTAAAAATTCATTTTTCGGACTTGAGAATTTAACTTTTTTGTTGAAAAATCGTCTTTTGGTGTTAAAATTTCAAGTATTTTAGTTAAAATTAAAAATATTTAAATGAAAATTAATTTATTGCTTTAAATTCATATTTTTGGCTTTGAAAATTTAACTCGTTTGTTGAAAATTTGTCTTTTTTGCAAGAAAAAATAACATTTTGGATCCCATTTTTTTGTGTATTAACTGACAAATGTTTTTTGATTGAGTGTACAACTTTTTCGTTGAAAATTTGTATTTTTTATTAAAAAAATAATCTCTTATTTTAGAAGTTTCATATTCTTTTTGTTTAAAATTCCAATACTTTGCTAAAAGTAGAACTTTTTAGCTAAAAATTAATTTTTTTGAATGGCGATTCATCATTTCAGCTGCAAAACCTTTTTGTAATCGGTTAAAAAGTTAATTATTTTGTTTAAAATTCTTTGTTTGCTTTGATAATTCATCATTTTAGTTAAAAAACCTTTTTTGTTTTTGGTTGAAAAGTCTTTCATTGAAAATATATATCAATTTTTTTAAATTAAATAAACGTGAAACCTCAATAAAATTGGATTTGGAAAAAATTTCATAATAACAAATAAGCTCAGCAAATATAAAATTTAATTTATTATTTTATAATTATTTAGTTAAGAATTCATCTTGTGGTAAAAATGTATATTATTTGGTTAAAAAATTAACTATTTGGTAGAAATTACTTTTTAAATAAAAATTCGTATTTTGGTTTCAAAATTCAGCTGCTTGTAAAAATTCGTTTTTCTTTTGGGTTAGGAATTCAATTATTTTAGTAAAAAAATCTACTATTTGTTGAAAGTTAATATTTTTGTGTAATGATTTACATTTTTTGTTTGAAAATTCAGCTTGTTTTTAGAAAATTTCATTTTTGTTTGAAAATTGATCCTTTTTAGTACAAATTTATGATTTTGTTTGGAGATAAATAATTTTAATTAGAAATGATCCTTTTTATTTAAATGTAATTGTTTTTGGTGAACATGTTACTATTTTATATAATTCTTACAAAAATGAAAATAAACTTCTTCAACAGAAAAATGATCCGTTTCGTTTTTTTTAAAAGATCTATTTTTTGTCAACAATTATCTCTCTGTAAATTAACTATTTTGATGAGAATGCATGTATTTTGTTAAAATTAATCTTTTTTAGGAGAAAATGAATCTTCTTGTCTGAAAATTGATATTTCTAGTAGAAAATTTATGTTCTCTGTTCAAAATTAGTTGTTTTTGGTAGAAAATTAATCTTCTTGAATTAAGCTACTTGATTAGAAATTAATTAATTTGTTCTAAGATTCTTAATTTATTTTAATTCAAAATTTATCATCTTGATCGAAATATCATTTCTTTGGATGAAAATTTAACTATTTTTCTCCTTTTTTTTGGTAGAAAATTAATACTCCTATATTAAACGGTTCGATAAAAATTTTGGTTGTTGTCAAAAATTTATAATTTGAATTTAAAACTAAACTATTTTGTATACAATATTCTTAAATAATTTTTTTAAACTACAAATTCAACTATTTGGTTGAAAGTTCATGTATTTTGTTAAAATTTCTCTTTTTTTATAAAAAACGAATCTTCTTGTTCGAAAATTTACCTTTTTTCTGAAAATATAACTTTTTTTGTCAAAGACTGGTTCTTTTAAATTGCAAAATTAAATTTTGAACTAGAAATTTAAGTATTCATTTTTTGGCCGAAAATTTATCTTTTTAGATGGAATTTTCATTATTTATTTAAAAATTCGTCGTTTTGTTTTTAAATTAATTTTTTCAAATGGAAATTTAACTTTTCTTTTTAAAGTTAAAAACTTAATTTTTTTAGTTGAGAATTGAACTATTTGGTTGAAAATTCTACTTTTTTGATTCGAACCAAATATTCTGATAGTTTAAAGTAAGGTGATAATTCACATTAATAATTAAAAAATTTATAAAGATATTAAATTTTGTTTAAAATTGAGATGCAAGATTCATTTTGGAATTTTAATAATAAAAACTCGTAATTTTGAATGCAATATCTTATGCATAAAAATATACCTTTAGATATACATTATGAGAAAGAGGGTACAGCGTGGGCGGACCAGATTATTTCGATCAATTCGAGGTTGAGCCCAATATTACGAAGATGAGAAACATATATGAATTTTTCACTGTCAAAGTAGTTTCATTCAGGCAAGTAAAGGTCATTCTAAATTGAATAAAAAAAGTTGCGATTGACCAAGGGTTCACGAATCATTCTCGTTTTTTATATATGTAAACAAAACTTTGCAAAAATGAAATTTATATTTATTTCAAGGAATGGAAAAAAATATTCTGGTATCAAAAAATTCTCTGCGATATTTAAAGAATTTACATATTTTTAAACAGATCAATAAAACAAAATAATACTTCAATGCTAACATTTTGGTTTAAGATAACGTACAGCCCAACGAATATTCAGCGATTTGAACAAACAAAATTTGAAAAAAAGCTAAGATTGCTAAGAGAGTTGTCGAGCCTGCGTTTTCAATTAGATTTTCCATTTTTTATACATAAACAAACAAATATGACGAAAAAATGGCCATTTTATCTATTTGACGTTCCCGGTGATCGTCAATAATAGGAAAAGTATTGAAATCGCCTAAGTTTCATAAACTAATATTGGCTAACGATGTTCCAATATTATATATATATATATCATTAAAAAACAACATTTTTTATAAACAAATCATTCGTTGAAAAAATGCTTTTTATGATTTTCCATGATCATACGTTTTTTCTAGTTATATTGCAAGAAATTTTTTGAACAAATGCAGGAATCAGGCATTTTTCGAAAGAAAAATTCGTTTCTTTCTATGTCAATTTGTTATAATTTGAAAATTATGATAATTTTAGCAAAATTCAAAATTTTTTGATTAATCTTATGATTTTTTTAAACAAATGCATTATTCGGGCATTTGTCGGCAGAAAAATTCGGTTTTTTCAATGCCAGTCTTTTCAAAAGGGAACTTGGTGGGAATTTCAGCAACATTCATAATAAGTTGATAAATTTTATTATTTCTTTAAACAGATTTGATGAACAAATTCATTAATAAGGCATTTGTCTACAGAAAAATTCGTTTTTTTCTATTTTAACAGTTTTAATTAGGATATCGAAAAAAATAAATTTTCCATCAACAGATGCGCGAATAATGCATTTGTTTGTTAAATTTGATTTTAAAAATCATAAAATGTGTCAACTCATCATGAATGTTGCCGAATTTATTATGAAGATCCCAATTAAAAGTCTCATATCCAAACAAAAAAGAACTGTTCCGTCGACAGATGCCCCAATAATGCATTTCTTGATTAAATCTGTTTTTAAAAAATCATGAAATTAATTTAAAAATGATGAATTTTGCTCAAATTGTCATGAAGTTCCCAACTGAAAAGACTGCCCTTACAAAAAAAATAATTTTCCTGTCGGCAAAAGCCCAAATAATGCATTTTTTATTAAATTTGTTTAAAAAATCATAATATTAATCAACAAATTATAAATTTTGCTAAAATTATCATAAATTTCCGAATTAAGAAAAAATTTACATAGAAAAAACGAATATTTCTGTCGAAAAATGCCTCATTACTGAATATGTAAACTAAATTTGTTTATAATATAAACAATTATAATCAGAAGAGAATTTTTTTACATAATAATAATTCTATTCCAATTTCTTGTAACATAACTTTAAAAAGCGTGTATTTATGGAAAATCGTAGAAAAAATTTTTTCAACAAATAATTTTGGTTTTATAGAAAAAAAGTCATCAGGATAAAATGTTCGTCTGATTGAATACTATGAATATCCGTACAGACAATTTTTGAATTTTGAAAAAAGTGGTCTAAACAATTTTCAAAATACGCTCACTTTTTGAATTTTCACCCAAAATGGTTGGCTAACGAACTTGACCTTTCTTTTAGGACACTAAAATGGTATAGCAAAGGCCAATCCAATCTGTCAACCTGTTTTTCGGATTCAGGGGGTTTCGAAACGTGAACATTTGATAAAAACGGGGAAGCGGGGGGGGGGGCAATTTTACACAAATCTAATACCTTCTCTTGATGAGAATGTAAAAAATTCTTAAATGATTTAATATAGGGTTCTTTAACTCATTTTTTAATATCCTTTTATTCTTTGTTGTCGAACATTTTGTTAATATGGTATTTGTAACTATTTATGCCAATAGTAGAAATTATTTTCTCAATTAAATTTTTTTTTGAATTTTTAATCTAAATAACCCAATAGATAATTAAATTCAAACTGAAATAAAAAACTTTCTTTGTAAATTAAAAAAACAAAAAAAGATGAATTTGTAACATGGTTGAATTTGAGAAAAAAAATGATAACTTTAACGAAATAGTTTCATTTCTAACCAAATAGCTGTATTTTCAGGATACAAATATCCATTGTTTTGTGGACGAGGCAAAACATGCGTTAAATGAACAGAAGGGTATTGTGAATAAATTGACACACCACACTTTACTAAAAATTAATTGTAAGTTTGTTTTTAATAAAGACGGGTACAGGTCTTACTCTTGTAGACAGATCAAGAGTAAGAGCGATAACTATGTTTCTCCGCGGAAGTGAAATTTGTAAGTGTCTGGAACAGTACCGCTAGAGTAAGCTGAGAGTTGTCGAGATACAAAATTGAAGAAGGGATGAAAGGATGCTTATTGCTTATTGGCTGAGGAGCGTGGAAGTAGGAGCATTTAGACACACCCTAATCGTGACGTAGACTATTTTGAGAAAGTCAAATCATCTTCAGACTGAGTTTATGTACAATTGCAAACGTTTTTATGGTAGGGTCAGCAATTTTAGTTGAGCTATGAATCTAAGCAGCTTCAGTGGTAAATGCAATCGGGACGAAAGATCTACAGTATCCGTTCAAATTAGAGTTTTCACAACTTAGTCCCTAAAGTGCTAGAACGTGCGGCGAACAAAGGTAGAGAATTTCGGAATCGCTTATTAAGCACTGTAAGTAAAATATATTCAAAAATACTTATTCGTAGGGTAATGAAAATAACAGAAACAAAAATTTGGGAAGTCCAAAGTGGGTTTATGC
>NC_046663.1:35999977-36011983 GCF_010883055.1 Belonocnema kinseyi | reverse complement strand
GTAGACACATGGGAAAGAAATCGGTTAAGATGGTTCGGACATGTTGAGAGAATGTCAAATGAACGACTAACAAAACAAGTGTATCAAGGTAAAGTAAATGGCAACGTGCCCAGAGGTAGACCGCGGAAAGAATGGTTAGAGTGTGTGAATGAGACCTTAGTTAGAAGAGACATAAGAAGTCACAAAAACACGAGAGCCTGCATGAAAAAATGCATGGACATAAAAGAAGCTAGAGAAGTATACCAGGACAGGAAAGTATAACGGCAAATAGTTAATAAAAAAGAGTGTCAGTAGAGTGAACGACGCCTGAAACAAAGACCTTGGCTATTAATGGACCCAAGTGGGGAACCTTATATAACGGCTTCGTGAGGTTCTTTGCTTGGGGTGATTGCTAGAGAGATTGATCAGCAACCTGGGTCGGAGCAGTGTTGCGGAACGAACGTGTTATTTACTTAAATAGCACAAGAATTCTGGATCAATCTGAAAAATCTCTATCCCATCCACACACTACTCCTTTCCCCTGCCGAGTGAGTCACGCCTACCCCGAAAGGGAAATGGCTTAATGGTGTATTAATAATAATAATAATAAATATAGACAACTTGAGATAGTTATAACAGCTGCATTTTAAGTATTTTAAACCTCTGTAAATACAATCTAGGAACTGTTTTGGGGACAATTTAAGGTTGCAGGCTAAGGCCTGAAGATTCTAAATTGCCAATACGTGCGATGACAAAGATAAGTTTTAAGCGGCGTACAAAATTAATTTAAGAAGCTTAAATAAACGAACGATGTCTGTCCAGTCAATACTAAGTTTAGAGCAATTCAAAGTTACGACGTAACATCCATGTTTAATAAAATGGTCGAAGTTTTAAACGAAAGGTTGAAATTCAATACAATATTTGAATTATTATCAAAACAAGACTAATTCTTGTTGAATTTTTCACAGTTTTCTTATCGCAGTTGAATTTTAATCAAAACAGTTTATTTTGAATCAATAAAGATCACTTTTCTACCATGAGAATTTAATTTTGAAGGAATGAGTAAAGTTTTTTGAGGTAAAAAGTTAAATATTTTAGAGTAAGTGGATTTTAAGACCTTTCAATTAAACAGTTTAATTTTCTACCAAATTCTGGAATTTTTATGTCAAAAAGATAATTTTTTTTACAAAACAGTCGAGCTTTTAACATTAAATATCTTTTAAAAGCAAATAGTTAATTTTTCAACTATAATTATGAATTATTCATAAAGAAATTAATTTTTTTTACAAATTAGTCTAAATTTAAGTTAAATAATCGACTATTTAACAAAATACGATGAATTCTTAACGATACATGCAACAATTAATAGTTCAACCATAAATTTTCAATTCAAACTTGAATAGTTGAATTGTCATCTTAAACAATTTATTTTCAACTGAGTAGACAAACTTTCAACAACAACAAAAAAAGAATTTTCAATAAAGAAGTTTATTTTTGATAAAAAAGTTGACTTTTTATGAATATAGTTGTACTTTCAACAAATAATTAATTTTTAAAACAAATAATAGAGTTTTGAATCAAACGAGATGAAATGCGAACTAAAAATATGATGGTAGCCTTTTCAATACAAAAATTAACTTTTGCCTGAAAATATAGTTGGATTTTCTTATTAGGTTTAATTTCTCAAACAGCTAACGTACATGATTTCAGCCCTTTTCCATGCCTATAAAGTGCGGCTCAAGCTCTACTTTTCCCTCCCTAGGGAGTAAAAAGTGACGTCAGAGGTGGATAATGAAAAGTATTCAACCATGAGCTCGCATTTTACTATAATCAGCTCACTCACCGTAAGAACTGCAAGGAAACTTTGGGAGCATGTCATACAATTTTTCGGTAATTTATAGTAAGGTACCATAAATAATTGATCAAATTACTGTGAATTACCAAAAATTTTCGGAATTTTAAAAATATTTCTGGAAATTTATAGAAATGTTTAAATGTATGAAAAATATAATAAATTTCCTGAAGTTTACACAAAAGTTTAAAATTGAATTTTGGGTAATTTATGGTGAGTTGCCATACTTACCTGTAAAATTACCATAAATGATCGAAAATTTCAATAAATTTTCGGAATTTTTTTGTAGATACTCCTAAATTGAATTTTGGGCAATTTCTTGTAAATTACCATAAGTTACTTGTAATATTATCATGAACTACTAAAATATAATAAATTTCCTAAAATATATATAAATGTTTAAAATTTAATTTTAGGTGATATATGGTAAGTTACCACATTTAACTGTAAAATTACCATGAATGACCGAAAGATTCCATAAATTTCCGGAAATTTCTAGGTATTTTGTAATTGAAATTTTGGCATTTTTATGGTAAGTTACTACAAATTACCTGTAATATTACCGTAAATTTCAAAAAATCTAATAAAATTCCGGGAATTTATAAGAATGTTTAAGATTGAATTTTGAGTAATTTATGGCAACTTACCGTTTTTACCTGTAAAGTTAACATAAATGACCAGCAATTTTCATAAATTTTCGGAAATTTAAATACAGTTTTAAAATTGTATTTTGGGTAATTTATGGTTCGGATTTATGGTTCGGATCTTTTAATAAACTTCAAAAGTTAAAATTAAATGTGAAGCAGAATACTTAATTAATGTTATATGAACCATTGTATTCTACACATAAAAAATAATTGTGCAGGTATCATTCATTAGGTATTCGTCTTTATATTCATTTTTAACTTTTGAAGTTTTTTTAACAAGCGAACAAACTTTCTGACTGACCCAATATCATAAATGACCGAAAATGTCCATAAATTTCCGAAAATTTATAGACATTTTTAAATTTGATTTTGCGCAATTATTGGCAAGTTACCATAAATTAACCTTAAAATTACTGTAAATAATGTTTTCTTTTTTCGAAAACTAATATGGGCTGAAATCATGGCTGTATTTTCAGAAATGTCTAAAATAATCACTCAAAAATATGTCTGGTTAGATCAACCAGAATTCTGGTTAAATATAACCTTACTATTTTTTCTGGTTAGAGTAACCAGAAATGTGGTTAAATTAATCAGATTGCATGGTTAATTTGACAAGAAAAAATAGTAAGGACATATTTAACCAGAAATCTGGTTGATTTAACCAGACATTTTTTTGAGTGATCCAGTTGTCATAAAAAATCGCTCGCCTACAACTCGTATTGAAAACATACATAGTCGAAAAAGTCCCTCTTTTCCCCCTGGGTGCATAATATACTATCGAATTTTGCTGAACTAAGTTATTGAGATAGTCTTTTAAGATAATTGATGAAAAATATGTACTTTCGAGTAGAGTGAAAATAAATAAAATTAGATCACTATTGCCTTAGTTATTTATTCTGAATTTTTATAAGCATAGGGAATATGATACAATTTTGATGTGTTGATAATTTGTGTAGATTTAATTAGCATCAAAATTAATAATTTTTACAAATATGTATTTAGTTAAACATTTTCGGCATTAGTGATAGGAATGATTAATTATTGCAGTGATTACAAGCACCTATGATTAAATTTTTTTAGTACTAATTAAATTTAACATTGAATATGTTATAAACAGTATGTATTACAATTAAACTCCCATAATAAAAGTTTACATATACTTTTCTGAAATCAATTTTAAATAATTAATCAATACTTAATCGTTAATATAAATGAAAATGAAAAAATTATATCTAAGCACTTTTCTCAATGAGAGAGCTTCCCAGACATTTTTCTCCTTTTTTTCTCAGAAAAAAATCTTTTCCATCTTGTATGTATCGAAATAGCTTATCAGCGTATATATAGCTCGACAAATTCTGAATTCTAGTCAGGCTGATAAGAAAGAGTTCATTATGGTTACGTAAGAAATATGAATAAATATGAGATAGATGAAAATATGATTGATGAAAATAGGATAAAGGTCACAATATAATATTGACTCTTTTGTTGCTTTACGTAATTAATAAGCGCACTCTAATAATTAGCAAGTCTATAGAATTTTTTTTTCTTTTATTTAGCTTAAATTATTTCTATGGAAAACTAAGTGTCAAATCTGAACAATTTTCTGAAGTTCAGTAAGTCTGAGAAGCTATTTTGATAGATATAACACTATACTAGCAAGTCACTATTCTTGGTAGTTCGGAATCCACCTTAAACTGTACACGTTTAGAAATTTTTGTAAGATTTTTTAGAGAAGCCTTACTAAAGTTTTATCCAGAAACCATTTCTAAATTTTCCTAATATGTATTAGAAATTTCAGCAACGGTAACTGCATAAAACTCCAGTCACATGTTTCAGAAAATTCTGTTTCAGTTCAGAAATTTTCAGTTACTGTAACTTAAAATTTCATGAGGATAAGAATTTTTTTCGGTTCTTCAATTTTAATATAAAACATTTAGTCTATATTTTTTCTGAGAATACACTTACTGTATCAAATATATAATCAAAACCCATATTTTACGATAATAAGCTTTTTTCATATTTTATTCTTTACGTATATTATATAACATAGTTATTTACATATAAATTTCGCTCGTATATTGTTTTACGATAATTTGTATTTTTAGGACAATTATATACTGATTTACAAAAAAAAGCAAATGAAATAAACAAATATTGTCTCTATACATTACATGGTTGGAGAAATTTATTCACAAAACTTATATAAAATGTTATCTTATTTTTTATACATAATTTTCGTATGTAATTTTTTCGTAGAAAAATTGAAATTTTATCCAGAAAATATGGATTTTCAGTAGAAAAATTAATTTGTAGCATAAAAGTTAAATCTTCAACCAAAGAAATGAATTTAACTAATAAATGAATGCTGACAAAAAAATTGTTTCTTAACAAAGTGGTTCAACCGAAATTTAAAAACAAAAATTGAATCCTCATACAGACAGTAGATCAGCTTTCAAGCAAGCAGTAGCATTCTGTCCAAAAATTTGTTGAATTTGGAAGGAAACAGTTGTATTTTTATCCAAAAAGATGCAATTTATACTAAAAAAGATGATTTTTAAATCAAAAAGAGAAATTTGTCCAAAAAGTTGAATTTTCATACAAAAAGATTTTAGTTTGACTTTTCAGCATAAAAACATAAGTTTTGATGATCCAAATATGAGTTGGAAAAAGTAAGTCAATTTTCTATGAAAATAATTGAATTTTCAACCCAAAGAGACGAAGTTTTAACACAAAATTGAGTTTTGAACTAAAAAGGATATCTTCTTAACGAAATTGTTGAGTTTTCAATCAAATAATAAAATTTATATACTAAACAGGCAATCTTGCGCGGAAAAGAACTGCAAAGTTATAGAAATGCTTTGACTTTTACTCTATTTTTGTTCTTGAAATTCCTGACTTTTCCCTGACCAATAAAATTCCCAGACTTTAAAAAGTTGTTATCAGCTAGGTTTATTTTTTACTCTTCAGGTTTGTTTTTCATATGATGTTCCGAAAAATCAAGTACATGACTAAAGTAAACCTCCTTCCTTAACAAATCATAATAAAATCTCTAGAACCCACTGAAAGCGCCCAAGAAGCGAAGAGTGCGAATTTGATTTTCAACAACCTAATTTCGGAAATTTCAGTTACTTTAGTGTCCTAAATGTGACGCAATTTTCCGAACATTTCTAACAGTGTAGGTTTTCCTCTTACCACCACATAAGTGTGTAAAAGATATATATTTCCTAAGTTTTAATTCAAGTGTGCATAAAATTAATAAAAATCTGTTTCCGAAAAAGATTAGATGGGTCATTAAGGAAAGACTGAGATTTTGAGTAAATTAATACATAGGTTTTTAATGTCATTACTAGTTGCATGCGAGATTTCAATCCGACTTTGGACCTGAAACAATACCAGATATTTGCACATTTTTTTTAACTTAATGATTTAGAGGTCTGTTCACGCCAGGTTTTAGATGCTCTATTCTGAAATTTCTCGTGATTAAGCGGCGGATATCTACTGGTGTTTTATTGATTTCATTTGGGTACAGTAGAGTAATCTTACCGCTTTTCATGTTTATTCTAATCTGTCTCTTATCGTGATTAGCATATGTATATATTGCAGCAAGAACATTATATATCTCCAAGATTGCAAAAACGTCATCATCGGATATTGATAATACAATTTTTTCTTGGGTTGGAATAGATCCATACTTATTCGTTTCCATTTTTATTTGCATTGGTTTATCGGTAGGAAAAGTGTATCTTAAAGAAGAAGCCATAGAACTGGTAGAAGAAGTATTCCTTGTAAGAAGGAGCCTTTCAAGGGGAGACCTAGACCTTGCAGGATGAAGAGTTTCGGCAGGAGCAAGAGACCTCTCAGGTGAATGTTTTTGAAAGAAATTAAAAGGTCTGCCTAGAGGAATACCAGTAATAGCTTCGCCATTAGGTAAACAATCAAATTGTGAACTTAACTCTGCAACAAAAAGGAGTGGATCACATTTTTTTAAATTCTGGTCCGACACTTTTCGTATATTACTCAGCCAACAGAAATTGGTTTTTCATGGGTTGATAGTATCTTTTATTAAAAAGCCAGTTTTAAAATACCATGACCTTATTAAATCTATGACTTTAAGTGTGTAGAGGATTCATGAAATAATTTGGCCGCATTTTTGTTCAAAGAAAATTTATAAGCCCCATATGAAAGTAAAGCTTTCATAGAAACAGAACGTGCAGATACTTTCAAATTGAGTAAGAATCATTTGCCTTTGCATGCGAAAAGTTTTATTTGTGTTTTTTCTGAAAATAAATGTCATTCATTTACTATTTCGTTAAATAAATACAATGAAGGGTACTAAACTCGTTTGAATAAAAGTTTCAAATAGTCTAAAAATTAATAAAGCCAACCTTTTATCTTTTTTCTACTGGAATCTGCACGTAGTACGACGTGTGTTAAAAAAATGTGACTTTTCAAATTTCGCGGTCTACGTATGTGTACATTCGATTTTCCATTTTTTTTGTTATGTTGATACACATGACCCCAACATATATTGACCTCATCAGGCATTGTGTATGTTTAGTTCATTTTTGACAAATATATGAAGCTAATATGTGTTTTGGTATGCTCAGAGATTTTTTACAATCGAAAAAATGGATCAAAGAAGTTGTATTAAATTTTGTGTGAAAAATAAAATGAAGTGCTCCAACGCACTTGAAATTTTGAATGTGGCATTTGGCGAGTTTGCTTTGAGCAAAAAAAGTATTTGTAAGTGGTACATTTATTGGAGCCAAAAAAATTGTTGTAGAGAATCGTCGAATCTCTATTATAGAAGTTGCTAATATTACCTTAAAGTTATGCGCCCTTTTCTTTATGCAATACGAAAAAAACGCCTAGATTTGAAGCGAAACAATTCATGGCTTTTGCATTACGATAATGCACCTGCTCACAAATCGTTGCTTTTTCGTGATTTTTTGGCCAAAAACAACACCATAATTATGCCTCAGCCATCGTATTCACCGGACATAGCCCTACTGCGACTTTTACCTGTTCCCAAAACTGAAAAGACCCATGAAAGGACGATGTTTTGCCATGATTGCGAAGATAAAGACCGCATCGTTGGAAGAGCTTAAGGACCAAAAAGCGCATGTCAGAAGCGCTTCGAGGATAGGAAAAAGCGAAGGTACAAGTGTATTATATGTGAGGGGGATTACTTTAAAGAGGATACAATAGATATTGATGAATACATTATTATTCTTGGACAAAAATAGAGTCACCTTTTTTTAATAAACCTCGTACAAATTGTTGTTTGTGGAAAGCTTAAAAATATTTGTTAAAATTACAGATATATTATTATGCTATTATATTTACCAAAACAGTTAAGTATGATTGCCATGATGCAGACCAGAGTATAAATGACCGTCATTCTTCCAAGTAGAGGAGAAACTGATTATTGTATTCATAAAGAATTTTCTTAACAGTATAGAAAAGAAAAATTCTAGAACTTCACCACTATCATTTGCTATCTCACAGATAAGAGGCTTCAAACTTATTCTTTTGAGCTATTTGCATTTTATCAGAGTTAGTTTCAAGGAAACATTTTATTACTAAATTCTTTGAAGGTCAGATTAAAAATTCGATAAATTCTGAAATTTAATTTTTTTTAACATCTTAGGTGAAATACCCTCTTAGAAAAGTCAGAAATATCTCTAATAGATCATTCAACGCCACAAAAAAAGTGTAAATCTAACGCTAATTTCAGAACACCATTTCCCAGTAATACAAATTTGTCTTGGTAGTGTGAATAGTACCACTACATCCATCATACAGACACACACATTCGTGAAAACCTGTTTTCAGGATTCAGGGGGTCTCAAAACGTGGACATTTGACAAAAACGGGGGGGCGGGGGGCGGTCAAATTTTACACAAATCTAATACCTTTTTTCATGAGAATTTAAAACTAGAAAATAGCTAGTTAATTGTACAATTGCATTATTCTAAACAAATTTTAAGAACAGTAACTATTTTTATACTTTTTTCGTGAAAACAAATCCTTTGACATATTATTTGTATTAAAATAGCATCTTATATTAACTAACCTACAAAACATTGTTAAGGCTTAAGATTTAGCATTGTCATAAATAAATTAAATTAATAAATAAAACATTTTCATCCTTGATTCGCGGAAAAACTTCGTTGCAATATAATATGTATAGAATAAGCTTCTCAGACATAAATAACTCATGAAAATTCCTAAAATAAAAAATGGGGGTCTTTAATAAATAAAGTAAGTTGAAAAATAAAACATTTTCATCCTTTTCTTTTTTCAGAAAAAATTATTTCGCATCTTATATGTATCGAAATAGCTTATCAGATTATATATAACATACCAGATAGGTGTATCGGGAGTGTGTAAAGAAATAGGGGAGAGGTACAAAGAAAAGTAATAAAGAAAGATCTATAGAAAATCTGTTCTGTAAATATATACAATTGCTAGATTTCAATTCACGTGTGAAAAATATAAATAAAGCTCATTTTACGAAAAAGATTAGATGGGGCATTAAGGGAACACTAAAACGTTCATTAAATTATTACATTGGTTTTTATTGCAATGACCACTTCCATGTAAGATTTCAATTCGACTTTGGATCGCACAAAAATCAAATAGTAAATTTACATTTTCTTTTAATTTAATGCTCTAGAGGATTCTTTACACGCGGATTTAGATGCTCTATCATATAATTCGCCGAGATGGTGCGGTGGGCACCTACTGGAGTTTCATTGACTTCATTTGGGTTGAGTTTAGTAATCGTGCCGCTTTGCATGTTTATTTTCACCCGTCTTTTACCGTTCAAATTTCTGTATATCCCAGCAACATCATTATTCCGCCGCAATACTCCGAAAACGTCACCATCGGAAGTTGACAATACAGTTTGTTCTTGGGTTGGCATACGGCCAAACTGTTTTACTCCTGTATTAATTAAAAGTGATTTATCGCTAGGAAAGCTGTATCTACGAAATTCAAATTTTCGTTGCGGATTTCTAAGGGAAGTAAGCCGAGTGAATCTAAGTTGTTCAAATCCACATTCATTTCCCTCAGAAGAAGAAAGTCTTGAAGAAGAAGCCATGTAACTGGTAGGAGGATCACTCTTTGAAAGAAGAGGTCTTTCAAGAGGAGACCTGGACCTGGCAGGATGAGGAGGTTCGGCAGAAAGAGGACTTTCAGGTGAATGTCTTTCAAAGAAATTAAAAGGTCTGTCAGGAGGAACACCAGGAATAGGTTCGCCATTAGGCAGACAATCAAATTGTATACTTAACTCTGCAAAAAAAATGGATTACTTTTTTTTAGAAGGAAGTTTGTAGTCCATTGACCCTCATGTAGAACTATGCCAGCCTATCCCTATTTGAATGAAGGCAGTGGTCAAACCTTCACTGAAAAAGCTCCAATCATTGGATTAAGCTATGCTTTAGTTAGGTTCTGATTATAGTAAAAGAAATAACAAATCTTGTCCGGAACTGTTTGAATCTTAGCTAGCTTGTGCCCTAAATTATTCAAATATTTCCAATTTCTACGACAACAAGAACAAATTTATGGCCGAGAACACGTCGCTGACGTAGGCAGTCGGAGATACTCTTTTTTGCAACGGCTGTTTAAATCGCTAGAAGAAGCATCACTACATTCAAATTGAATTTACTGAAAGTTTTATGTACAAGGCAGCTAAATTAGCTAATATTCCAACAAGAAAAATCCAGAAATATCATGAAATAATGACTGTTATTATAAAATAATGAGAAAGAAAATTACTAGAATTGTTCAAGCGGAAGATTCAAAAATGGGACAATTTATGAGACCATGCTTTTATATTTTTGCGGTGGAATCATTACGTCATACAAATCGTTAGTTGCGGAAAGCTTAAAAATATTGTTTAAATTATAGATATGATATAATACTATTATATTCACCAATACAATTAATTATGATTGTCAACATGATGATCAGAGCATAAAAGACTCGCATATTTTCCAAGTGGAGGAGAAACTGATCTCGAAATAGAATCTCGTCAAAAGTTTAACGAAGGAATATTTTGGTACTTAATTGTAGATTATATAATATATCATATAGTCGTTATTTCACGGAGAAGGAGCATCATAAAAACAAAAATATCTCATTTACAACGAATTTGAAAAATTTGAATTCTAAACATGTGAGAAATTGATGTTTCATTAAAGTGGATTCTTTGCGAGACCAATCTTAATTATTGCTGCACTAATAAGCGAACTTTAAAAATGTATTTATTGCGATTGTCTAAGGTTTGATAACAATGATTTCTCAATTTACGAAAACCAACTTTTCTTAAATTCAAGCAAACGAAATATCCATGTCGTAAGGTGTGAAGCAATCTCAAATAAAAAGAGAATTCTTTATTTTTGACATGCCTTGTCATCAAGTTTGCCACATTTACTGTGTTTGAAAGTCATCAGTCATTCTTAATTATTCACGTGGTGGTATTGTAGATAATTTTTAACGGTCATGTAAGTTCATTGCTTTTGAAATAACAGAAGTCTATAGCAAGTGGGCGCCGTTACAGAAATAATACACACGCTTTCAAGTAAATGTGATCCGACTTCAGACTTTTATAAAAATATCTCTATAAATAAAGATAAAGTTATTCAAATCCCTGTGTTGCACATCCTGAGGATTAAAAAACTTTCTCAATATAAAAATTATGTCCAGAATTTGCATTCTAAACTCCTTTCTATCAATGTTCCAATAAATAATGTGCATGTCATCCCTAAAAAGAGAAAAATCAAATTGCTTCAGTCAGCTGTAGTTTAAGTTTTTAATTTCTAAAGTACAAATGATACTTTTTAAGCAGATACTAGGCAAGTGCGAATCTTCCACATCTAAAACTTGAACGATCCATATAAGAGCAATCTTTGTCATCTAGCAGGAAATGTATTGTAACACTAACTTAACACTAACTAACACTAACTTAATTAAAAAATCAGGAGTGCCTTTGCTTAAAGGAAATAAGCTTTTGTAGAAGCGGTATTGTGCTTTTTCCCATCTTTCTGAATTTCCTAAGCCCCGGATAAGGGTCGCATATAATAACGAGTTATTGACAAGAGCGTCGTAAATTTTGGAAATCGAATGACAGGTGTTACATTTTGATTTCAGGACAATTTTTATAGCTGGAGCAGAATCCAACTTAACTCTATTTTTAGCTGCATAGACCCCGAGAAAAAGAAACTTGTTAACTATTTCGACGGGATTTGCTTCAAATTTTATATACATTAATTTGGCACCTAATCCTCTCCTTTTTAAAACAACATTCTTTGTTGCAATCTTATTTATTGTCGGTTTATTCAGAAATCGGTATTTACTAAGGGATGCCAATCTTTTAGATACATTAATCTTTGTTTCTGCGAAAATAACTACACCATCTACATATACAGTCTGTCAAGTTAAAGCGTGGGTGGGTTTACTCGCAGTCGGTAAGGTGTATCGACATGATTTTGGTGTCAAAATATTAAGAAGAGCTCCCTCTTT
>NC_046663.1:35989625-35999877 GCF_010883055.1 Belonocnema kinseyi | reverse complement strand
AAAGAGGGAGCTCTTCTCAATATTTTGACACCAAAATCATGTCGATACACCTTACCGACTGCGAGTAAAGCCACCCACGCTTTAACTTGACAGACTGTATAATTACAATGATATTCTCAGACTCTAATATCGTTACTATTTTCAGATTTTTCGCTTTAAAGATTTCCTCCATGTCAAAGGTGAAGATATTAAAAGATTCCGGAATTTAAATTTCACGCTGTAAGTCACCCTCCCATATATGTATTTCATAAAAAAATTCATCATCTACTTTAACACGTGCATTCACGAGATCATATAAGTTCTAAATTAATCTAATAAATCTTGCACTCACGTATAAGTTCTGAAGTTTATGCTAGATTACTCAAAAATGTTCCAATACCTACAAGAATAACAACAGCATAATTAGAGCTAAAACAACACGCCGCAGACTTACGCAGTCTATGATATGCTATTTTTCAACAGCTGCTAGCAAAGCTACATGGTGCATCGCTACTTTCAAATTTGATTGACTGATAGTCTCATACAAAATCGAATTATTATTAGAATTTAAGATTTAAATCCGAAAGATAAATGATTATAAAAATACAATTCGGATTTGATTAAATTTATGGTTAACATATTCAAGGCATCCAAATTAGCCAGTATCCCAACAGAAAACAAGTTTGTAATGAATTATAAGTGTTTTTTTATTAAATTCTCAAATTAAGAAAGAATCATTTGATATTGCACGCGAAAAGTATCAGTAATGTTTTGTTAAAAGAAAAGTCTTGTAAAAGGCGATCTTAAACCTCTAGAATCGGGTTTCAAGAAATTAATAAATTCACCTTCAGTGCCACTGCGCAAAAAATGATAAGGATTTCGGAATTATCGTGCATTAATTAACTATTTTATTAGATAAACAGAAAGAAGAGTCTTACACTTGTTTGAACTGAAGTTTTAAACAGTAAAACAATTAATGAAGACAAAATTTGATTGTTTTTCTCCTGAAGTCAATAAGTAGTGGATATTTTTATTTGTAAAAAGCTTAAAAATATTTCTAAATTCACATATATATTATTATACTGTTACTAAAAATAAAACAAATAAGTATGATTGCCATGGTACAGACCAGAATAAAAATGACTCATTCTTTCAGGTGAAGGACAAGCTGATTAATGAATTAATGAAGAATTTTCTTCATAGTGTAGCAAAGGAAAATTTTAGAACTACCCCACTATCATTTGCTATCTCACAGATAAGAGGCTTTAAATCTATTTTTTTCAGCTATTTACATTTAATTAGAATTAGTTTCAAAGATAAACATTTGATTGCTCAATTCGTTTCAGATCTGATCAAAAATTCGATAAATTCTTGAATTATGCTTTAAAAAAAGTACTTATGTGATATACGCTTAAAAAAAATAGAAATATCTCTACTAAACGTTATTTCTCGCTGACTTAGGCTACACCTATAGATTTTGTGCCGCTGAATCAAAATCTGGCCTCTAAATTTTTCCTACACGTCTCAGTTTTCCCCTAAGATGCTGTAAATAGGGAAAACCCTAGGGATATTCTGGACGTTATTTCGATAATATCAATATACGCAAACATTGACACATGGATGTTATATTATTAAGTGTAGCGACTATAGAGACTTAGCTTGTACATCGAAATTCTCTTGTGTGCCTTTTGTTTCCCCTAGCTTGTATAATTCTAGGGAAATTGAAGGTCTTTCTTAAATTATATAGATTTGTACAAGGAAAAATAAGAACAATGGCATATCGTTTGCAGATTTGCGTAACAAATCTAAATTTGCACCCTAACATTTTCGGGCTTGTTCCATTTTCTTACTAGATAAAAAATGTAGGGACAAGCCCAGGGAATTTCTGGTCAGACAGCCCACAAAAAAGTTGTCTGCAACTGTAAAGGATATTAGGTTTCTGTTACTTTTTCTCGTTTAAACCTATGTAATTTAAAAGACCTTCAATTTCTCCAGAATTACCCAAGCTAGGGAAAATAGAAGGCACACTTTAGAATTTATGTGTACAAATTAGGTCTCTACAAGAGGTTGTACTCAAGAATATAACATCGATTTGTCTCGTGCAGACAAATTTGTTGTATGGCCGGGGTGACCAGAAATCCCTAAACTTTTCCCGACTTTTTGCATGTAATAAATCACTCTTAACTTTTTTTTTCAATATAATATACGTATAGTATCTTTTTTTTCTTTAATTTAATGAAAATAGGAACACGAACAAATTCGCACCTCAAATGGCTTTTGAGAAAAGTACAAAGTTGAACTAAGAAATATTCTTGTGGAATTCCACTAACCTAATCTCCTTCCTTTTTAATGAGAGAAAAATGTATATTCTATGATGATGGTCTGTGGTGGCATAAATCGTTTTTTGTTTTCTCTAAAAACTAGAATTATTTGACCATATGAAATCAATAAATAATAGAAAAGTTAGAGAACAAATTGTTTTTCGCAAAAAATGATAAAAATTCTTGATTCGATTACTTTAATTATTTATAACAAAGATAATTACTAGAGTGTATCAATATTTTACATAAAATTAATTGTGATAATCTATTATCATACTCATAAGAAGAAACAGAATGTTTTTTTCGTGAAAAAAGTGCGTATGTAAGAAGTTTTTTATCAGCAGCACAATTCTCAAAGCAACCCAGAAAATAAGAAAATAAAACAATTTTGGTTTTTTCCTGGCTAAAATATTTTTCCAGGTCATAAAAATTAAAAACATCAAACTTCAATCTGCAAATATTTGCAATTTAAGTATTAAATAATTAACAACAGAATCAAGTGAGCGATGGTCGTTGGGGCTAGCATATAAGTTGAACACTAACTCCGCCTCTTTTCGGGTTCGATTTCACTTTCTCATTTCCATATGAAGCTGTTGTTCTTGGTGGGTTGGAATCCACTTTAAACTGTAGGTCTTTCTCTCACAATCAAGTGAGTGTGTCGAAGATGCGTAAGGGAATAGCGGAGGGATACAAGGGAAATTTAAACTCATACGGGACACATTAGAAACTTCTATTCTACCAACAAAATGGAGGCAGTGGTCAAACCTTCACTAGAAAAGCTCCAATCGTTGACTTCAGCTATGTTTTAGTTGTTATCTGATTAGAATAAAAGAAAAAAATCCTGTCAGAAACTGTTTTGATCTTGGCTAGCTTGCGTTCCAAATTACTAAAATATTTCCAATTTCCACGACAACAACAAAAAAGTTATGGCCAAGAACACGCCGCTGACACAGGCAGTCGGAGATACGCTTTCTTGCATCAGCTGTTAGCAACGCTACATGTAGCATCATAAATCTTAAATTCAATTTATTAATAGTATCATGAAAGATCGGATGATCAGAGGAATTCGAGATTCAAGTTTAGAAAATTTAATTATACGCGAACACATTTCAGATTTAACAAACGGTATGGTTAATACGTGCAAGGCAGTCAAATTAGTTAATATCCTCACCAGACAAGCCCAGAAATATCATAAAATAATGGCTTCTATCATTAGATAATGAGGAAGATATTACTAGATTTGGTTAAGCAGAAGATATAATATAATAATATTATATTTAGGAATGCAATTAAGTATGATTGCCAACATGAACACCAGAGTATGAAAGATTCTCATGTTTTCCAAGTGGAGGAGAAACTGATCTCGAAACAGAATCTCGTCAAAAGTGTAACGAAGGAATATTCTGTAACTTGACTGCAGATAATATAATATATTATATAGTCTCCCCTCCAGTTTTTGTCAAATGTCCACGTTTTAAGACCCCCTAAATCCGAAAAATAGGTTGTTACGAATGTGTATGTCTGTCGGTCTGTCTGTATGTATTTATACCTGGCTGTTTGTCAGTACGATAACTTTTGAAAAAATAATTTTATTAGTTTGGCCTTTAGTACTCTCCTTAAGTGTCCTAAACTAAAGGTTAAGTTCGTTAGCCAGCCATCATGGATAAAAATTCAAAAAGTGAGCGCGTTTTGAATATTTTTGATACCATTTTTTCAAAATTCAAGAATTCTCTGTACAATTATTCATAGTATTTAAAAAGTCGAACAATTTATCTGTTGACTTTTTTCATAAAATTAAAAATTATGAGAGTTATAGTATTTTCAAAATTCCCAAAAACATACGAATATGAACCTTTTAAGCCAATTATTAGACGAAATGAAAAAATGACAAGAGAAGAAATAGTGTGACTTCTAAATGCCCTTGAAGATTATCGTAACAACTTTTTGAATTTTCTTGATAAATCAAAATATAAATGTTGACAGCATAAAAAATTATGGAAAATCCAAAAGTTACATTTTTTCATGCAACATTTTCACAGTATTTACAATTGTCTCAAATATAATAATGCAATGAAAAAAAAATATATATATAATTTAGAATAATATTAATATTATTAATATTATAATTTAGAATGTCAAAAAACGGTAAGGCTGCTCAGTAGATCGTATCTGTAAAGTTTAAATCATAAAGGAAACATTGGAAATGAGCAAATTCAGTTGATAGAACACCGACAAAAGTTGAAATAAAACGTTGAATAACCAAATTTTTTAAAAGGAATGCGCATTTTTTTAAACGGGACAATGAAATTTCGTCTGTTTTAATAACAGTGTAAGTTATGTACTCGTATTATAATACTATAAATTTATGGGAATAATATAAAATTTTAGAGATAAACTCGAGTAGGAAGCACGAGATACATGATGAGAATGTGTTCGTTAAAGGCAAAGGAGCTTTCACAAAAGAGAATTCACAATCACCAAATTACTGCTGTCGATACTTTCATCTTTAGCTTCAAAAAGTCTCTGCAGAAAGATCGAGCGCGTAGCGCGCGATTAGAATGTGCCCGCTAAGCGGGCAGATTTTCATTATTAGAAAGCTTCCGATATCAGGACTAACTGGAAGATTTTCATTAAGTAGTGTTATATTTAACAAGCATAAATGAAATATATATCTGCGACTGTTAATTTTCTGTAAAGACAAAGATAAATTTGAATGATTATGTGTAATGCAACGAGGTTATGTATAACTTAAAAACCTTGGAAAAAATAACAAATTTGAGATACAGAACACGTGTTGCTATCACAAGAATAAAAAATAAATAATAGCAATTTTGATATACAAACTGAAAGTTCCAGTGGTACAAATTTTAAATTTACTGCTCGAGAAGATCTGAACCTCACAATTTTTGCCGCATTGAGATTTTTTTATGATTAAAGAGTATTAGATTATAAAATTATTTTTTATAAAAATATAGATTATAAAAAATATTTTCTTCTACAGATTTAACTCTTAGATATTTTTGCAATAAACTTGAATTATAACTGAAATATACAAAAATGGCAAATAACTAGTTAATTGTACAATTGTATTATTATAAACAAAATATAAAAAAATGAACGATTTTCATTTTTTTTTCGCGAAAACAAATCCTTTGAAATCTTATTTGTATTAAAATATCATCTTAAATTTACTAACCTACAAAAAATTGGTAACGCTTAACATTAAACTTTGTTGTAAATAAATAAACTCAAAAAATAAAATATTTTAATCCTTGATTCGCGAAAAAACTTTTTCGCCATATAATAGGTATAGATTAACCTTGTAAAAACATAAAGAACTCCTGAAAATTCCTAAAATAAAAAATTGGGGTTTTTTATAAATAAATTAAGTTGAAAAATAGAGCATTTTTATCCTTTTCATTTCTCAGACAAATTCTTTTGCATCTTATATGTATATATAAAGACTTTGGATCGCAAAAAATGAAATATTAATTTTACATTTTCTTTTAAATTAATGCTCTAGAGAATTGTTTACACGCGGATTTAGATGCTCTACTATATAATTCGCCGTGATTGAGCGGTGGACACCTACTGGAGTTTCTTTGATTTCTTTTGGGTTCAGTTTAGTAATCGTGCCGCTTTGCATGTTTATTTTCATCCGTCTTTTACTGTCATTTAATTTTCTATATATTCCAGCTAAATCGTTATTACTCCGCATTACTCCGAAAACGTCACCATCGGATGTTGACAATACTGTTTGTTCTTGGGTTGGTATACGCTCATACTTTTTTACTCCTGTATTTATTAGAAGTGACTTATCCGTAGGAAAGCTGTATCTTCGAAATTCAAATTTTCGTTGCGGATTTCTAAGGGAAGTAAGCCGAGTGAATCTAAGTTGTTCAAATCCACATTCATTTCCGTCAGAAGAAAAAAGTCTTGAAGAAGAAGCCATGGAACTGGTAGCAGGATCACTCATTGAAAGAAGAGGCCTTTCAAGAGGAGACCTGGACCTGGCAGGATGAGCAGGTTCGGCAGAAAGAGAACTTTCAGGTGAACGTCTTTCAAAGAAATTAGAAGGTCTGTCAGGAGCAACACCAGGAATAGGTTCGCCATTAGGCAGACAATCGAATTGTATACTTAACCCTGCAAAAAAATGGATTTCATTTTTTAGAAGGAAGTTTGTAGTTCATTGACCCCATCTAGAACTATGCCAGCCTATCCCTATTAGAATGAAGGCAGTGGTCAAACCTTTACTAAAGAAGCTCCAATCATTGGCTTAAGCTATGTTTTAGTTAGGATCTGATTATAGTAAAAGAAACAACAAATCCTCTCAGTAAATGTTTGAATCCTAGTTATCTTGTGTCCTAAATTATTCAAATATTTCCAATTTCCACGACAACAACAACAAATTTAGGGCCAAGAACACGCAGCTGACGTAGGCAGTCGGAGATACGCCTTTTTACAACGGCTGTTAGAATCGCGAGAAGTAGAATCGCGACATTCAAATTCAATTTACTGAAAGTTTAATGTACAAGGTAGCCAAATTAGCTAATATTCCAACAAGAAAAATCCAGAAATATCATGAAATAATGGCTTCTATTATTAGATAATGAGAAAGAAAATTACTAGAATTGTTCAAGCAGAAGATTCAAAAGTGAGACAATTTATGAGACCAAGCTTTTATATTTTTGCGGTGGAATGATTACGTCATACAAATTGTTAATTGCCGAATGCTTGAAGATATGTTTAAATTACAAATATGATATAATACTATTATATTCACTAATACACTTAGTTATGATTACTAACATGAATACCAGAGTATGAAAGATCCTCATGTTTTCCAAGTGGAAAAGAAACTGATCTCGAAACAGAATCTCGTCAAAAGATCACGGAGAAGGAGCATCATAAAACCAAAAATATCTCATTGACAACGAATTTGGAAAATTTACATGCTGAATATGTGCGAAATTGATGTTTGATTAAAATGAATTGTTTGCGAGACCAATCTGAATTATTGCTGCACTAATAAGCTAACTTTAGAAATGTATTCATGGCGATTTTCTAAAGTTTGATGACAATGATTTCTCCATTCACAGAAACAAACTTTTCTTAAATTCAAGCAATCGGAACATCCATGTCATAAGGTGTGAAACGGTCTCAAATAAAAAGAGAATTCTTTATTTTTGATATGCCTTGTCAACAAGTTTGCCGCAGTTACTGTGTTTGAAATTCATCAGTCATTATCAGTGGTATTGTAGATAATTTCTAACGGTCATGTGAGTTTATTGCTTCTGAAATTACAGAAATTTATAGCAAGTGGGCGCCGATACAGAAATAATACACGCGCTTTCAAGTAAATGTTATCCCACCCTAGCCTTTTATAAAAACATCTCTATAAATTAAGATAAAGTTATGTAAATTCCTGCGTTGCACATCCTGAGGGTTAATAAACTTTTTCAATACAACAAGCATGTCTGCAATTGGCATTCTAAACTCCCTTCTATCAATGTTCCACTAAGTAATGTGCATGTCATCCCTAAAAAGATAAAAATCTAATTGCTTCAGCCAGTTCTAGTTTGAATTTTTAGTTTCGAAAGTTCAAATACTACTTTTTAAGCAGATACTAGGCAAGTGCGAATCTTCCATATCTAAAACTTGAACGATCCAGTTAAGAGCAATCTTTGTTATCTAGCAGGAAATGTACTGTAACACTAACTCGAGTCTAATTAAAAAATCATGAGTGATCTCTGTCATTTGCGGAAAGCTGAAAAAAATAGTTAAAATTATAGATATAATCCAATACTATTATATTTACCAATACACTTAAGTATGATTGCCAACATGAACACCAGAGTATGAAAGATCATTATGTTTTCCAAGTGGAGGAGAACTGATCTCGAAACAGAATCTCATCCAAAGTGTAACGAAGGAATATTCTGTAACTTGATTGCAGATAATATAATATATCCTACAGTCGTTATCTCACAGATAAGAAGTATCATACGACCCAAAATATTCTGAATATGTGCGAAATTGGCATTTGATTAAAATATATTCTTGCGAGATTAATCTGAATTATTATCGCACTAGTAAGCTATTTAAAAAATTTATTTATTGCAATTTTCTAAAGTTGTGAAGTGGTCTCAAATAATAAAAGAATTTTTTATTTTTATATTTTTTGTTAACGAGTTTGCTACAGTTTTGGTAAACAGTTGTACAAATAATACTTTTTAAGCAGAACGTAGGCAAATGCGAATCTTCCATATCTAAAACTTGAACAAGCCAGTTAAAAGCAATCTTAATTACCTAGCAGCAAATGTATTGTAACCCTAAGTCGGGTTTAATTACAAAAGCCAGTTTATTAAGAAAGCAATGTTCTTTAAGGGCTGCATATTTTTTAGATGCATCAGTATTTTTTTCGTGAAAATAACTATTTCATGAACAACATACATGTTTTTAATAATATTCTCAGACTTGAATATTCTAATTCCTTCCAGACTTTTCGCTTTTAAGATTTCCTCCATGTCAAAGGTAAGAGATTTAGAGATTGTGGACTAAAAATTTTACGCTGTAAGACACCCTCTGTTATCTATTTTTTATCAAAACATTTATTATCTGCTTTAACACGTTTGTTCACGAGATCATATAAGTTCTTTATTATTCTTATTAATCTTGCAATCACGCCTAAGTTGTGAAGTTTATGAAAAAGCGAAGTGATTTACAGATGGCAATGCTCTAGTGACCTCGACGAAAATCGCATAAAGATATCTTTCATTCTTTTGCATGATATTTTGGACTGAAATATTCAAAATACTCGTACATATATTGTCTATGCATCGACTCCCTCTGCGGAAACAGGCCTAACATTCTGGTATTATTTTGCATTCATACTGCCAATGCGTCAATCTTGAAGAAAGGATTTGTGGAAAAATTGTTCTTAAGGTGCTTAGTACAGCGATCGGACAATAATTATTGGGATTTCAAGGGTCTTGTTTTTCATGAAACGTAAGCATTAAAGATTTCTGACAATGCTTTGTCAACATGGATAACACAGGCCCACAAAAAAAACAAAAGTGTCTGTGCAATTGACCAGACCTATATATTCTTATGTATTTTTCGACGCCGAATCCGAATTTGCAATAAAAAAGTAGGGTCCAGCTACTTTTTTGTGGGGTTTTGATCGAAAAACCTCATTTTTTACGGTTTTTTCATGGTTTTTTTTAAATAAAAAAAAAATAAAGAAAAATTTTACTTTTTTGACTTCAGAATAGAATTCTACGAGAAAAAATACATCGAAAACCATGTTTTGATTTTTTTTTTACAAAAATTTCAACCCACCATACGGCAATGAAAAGGCAGAAAATCGCGAAAAGTGAAAATTTGCTTCAAATTTGATTAAAATGACATTAAAATCAAGTTTTACGATTTTAAACCGATTTATAAACATTGAGAATACTTTACTGGGGGTTTTTGAGGTCGCTGATCACGAATTTTAAGTCATTTTTTTTCAAAAAACAACTCCAAGTCGGCGTAAGTGGACAATAAACGTGATAAATTGATATTTTTTTTTCACAAAATCGATGTTTTGGATACTGTTCTGGAGGTTTTCCACTACGTGAATCACAAAACTAGAACTTTTTTCGACCCTTGATCATAAAGTAAGACTTAAAACCTATGTATAGCGATATTCATGGACTCCATTATAATATTTTTAGCTTCTTTTAAGAAGTGCCTTAGAGTTTTAATGGGTTAATCAATTGAGTTTGTAGAATTTTCGCTAATACTTCGCAACTTCGAGAGTGAGATGTTGGATACTAGATATTTGCTAGCGTGATGAACTTGAACTATGCAATCATTAGATACTCTCTGCATTTTGGATAGTTGAATTAAACTATCTAAAGTTTATAACTTATATTGCTACTCAATAGCAGTACTATCAAAAACCTGCT
>NC_046663.1:35987426-35989525 GCF_010883055.1 Belonocnema kinseyi | reverse complement strand
CGCTGCATTATACACACAATAATTGATAGCCCAGAGGTCGGATTCACCGGGAAAATGTCCACGAAGCTCGTCATCCATTTCAGCCAGATCTTTAGACTTGAGCGAAACCTTGGTGTTGATGTTTCTCCGGGTCGTAAAGCATCGCTCTTCATCTTTTGGATACCTGCCCACTGTTGGTCTTAGTTTCGCCTCTCTTTCTTTGTTGCCGGCTTGTTCTAGCTGTGGTAGAGTAGGCGTTCCGCTTACATAGCCCCTTTTACGGAGTAGTTCAGCATGGTTTTGCAGACGTTGCTGCGAAAAATGCGATAGCTCCGGGTGTTTCTCGCACCACAGAGCATGCAGCCGTGCCATGTAACCCCGTTCACGGGCCGCACTCGCATCGTAGCAGTCTAGCAAGTCGTAATTCAGTCGCTCCGTCCACCCAAAGGTCACGAGATGCCGCCGATCCATCGCATTGAATCCATTTTCATTGGCTCCCCCAGCTCTAGATTGGTCGGCATTGTTGGCGAACCCATTGTCGGGAGCCCTGCGCGTTCTGTTGTTTTGAAACGCACTTACTACAACTATGTTTGGTGCTGTCATTGTTGTTCCCACAAAAGCTAGGGAAAGGGGTTCGTGTATCCTTGTAAAGCCCCGCAAGCAAGGATAAGGCTGCTTACTTTGAGAGGTCGCCTGGTATCCCAGAGTCACCGTTCTAGACACCTCACCCAGGTGCCATTCAGCTTTCGGCACGGTTTTCACACCTATATATATATATATATATATATATATATATATACAGGGTCTTTCAAAACGTTCGCATGCGAGTTATATCACTGCATTAAGCGAAAAAATTCGATTAAAAATTACCAAAGTATCACATGTCTATAACGCATAGATTAATCGCAAATTAACAATAAGGTTTAGCCAATCAAAGCTTGTGTAACGTTTAAGTTCCTCCCTTTTGGCAAGAGGGAATGGAAAAGGAGGAGTTTTGCGTCCATGTGTTACAAAAAATATCAAAAAAAAAGTATCAATTTCAACAACAAACATAACCCGCCCTGGTCTACTGAGCTCTGTCTTGAAGGACAATAGGGCAATCGAAGGGATTATCTCCGAAGGCGTAGAGCGAGCCGTGGCTAGAGCGAAACATGTGTTGGGCATAAGGTATTTTATGGTTGTACTTTCCAGCAGCTCGGACAGTAACACTTTTCAAGTAAGAAATGTATTTAAAAATCCTTTAAAATTTATTCCAAGCATTTACATTGAATAACGGCTATTTTTTTAAAAGTCAAAATGTATTCCAAATCATTTTGCATGAAAAGTTAGTGAATTGAAAAAAGTAGGCGAACGTTTTCAAAGGCATCGGCTGCAAAATTTTTAGTTCATGGCAGCTCTTTTCGCTGCTATAACAGAATCGACGTTTTTCTACTTGGGTAGTGCAGTAATTTTCGGTCCTACCGAGCGGTCGAGAGAGCCATAAAAGCGCATAAAAGTATTTAGCTGCTGCCGCATTTTTGAATTTACCTTTGTTTCTAAAACGTACTCGAAGATTTTCCAATGCATATTATTATCGATCGTTGAACCGCTGCGCACGAGCAGTGGCAAAAGTCGCAACGAAATAATTATCACGACGATGAAAATGACAATCTAGTATAAAATGAAAAATAATCTCTTTGAAAAATGTCTTACTACGCTCTGTATTCGCAATTGATACTGGGAAAGAATGTCTGGGAAAAGTTTTTTTTTGAAGAGAATTCATCATGGCAAGATATGCGTACGGCGTCTTGGACTATTTCAACATGTTGCGGTTGTATTTTGAGAATGACCAACAAGAAAATCGAGCTGCAGCGGCTTATCAAAATGAATACAGAGGACGTGGTAATCCTGATCGAAATGTGGTACTAGGAGTCGTCGATAGATTGCGATTCCACGGTTAAGTGATGCCTATTTACGGGGGTGGACGACCACGAACGGCGAGAACGGTGGAAAATACGGAAGCAATTTTGAATTTTTTCGAAGCTAATGGATCATTGAGTGTTCGAGATGCAGAACGGGAACTGGGAATCCATCAATCAACTGTTTATCGAGTATTGAAAGAAGAAGGTCTACGTCCATAT
>NC_046663.1:35969448-35987326 GCF_010883055.1 Belonocnema kinseyi | reverse complement strand
GCTAAACCTTATTGTTAATTTGCGATTAATCTATGCGTTATAGACATGTGATTGTTTGGTGATTTTTAATCGATTTTTTTCGCTTAATGCAGTGATATAACTTGCATGCGAACGTTTTGAAAGACCCTATATATATATATATATATAAACATTTTAATTCACCTGTGCATAAAATTAATAAAACTCATTTTCCGAAAAAGAGTAGATGCGTCATTAAGGAAAGACTAAAACGTTAATTAAAATATTACATTGGTTTTTATTGCAAAGACCAGTTACATGTGAGATTTCAATCCGAATTTGGATAAAAAAAAATAAAATACTAATTTTACATTTTCTTTTAAATTAATGCTCTTGAGGATTGTTTACACGCGGATTTAGATGCTCTACTATATAATTCGCAGTGATTGAGCGGCGGAAACCTACTGGAGTTTCACTGACTTCTTTTGGACTCAGTTTAGTAATCGTGCCGCTTTGCATGTTTATTTTCATCCGTTTTCTATCACCATTGATATATCTATATATTCCAGCTAAATCAGTATTACTCCGCCATACTCCGAAAACGTCACCTTTGGATGTTGACAATACAGTTTGTTCTTGGGTTGGTATAGGCCCATACTTTTTTATTCCTGTATTTATTAGAAGTGAATTATCACTAGGAAAGCTGTATCTTCGCAATTCAAATTTTCGTTGCGGATTTCTAATGGAAGTAAGCCGAATGAATCTAAGTTGTTCAAATCCATATTCATTTCCGTCAGCAGCAAAAAGTCTTGAAGAAGAAGCCATGGAACTGGTAGGAGGATTGCTCCTTGAAAGAAGAGGCCTTTCAGGAGGAGACCTGGACCTGACAGGAAGAAGAGGTTCGGCAGAAAGAGGTCTTTCAGGTGAATGTCTTTCAAAGAAATTAGAAGGTCTCTCAGAAGAAACACCAGGAATAGGTTCGCCGTTAGGTAAACAATCGAACGGTTTACTTAACTCTGCAAAAAAAATGGATTACATTTTTTAGAAGGAAGTTTGCTGTTTATTGACCTCATTCAGAACTATGCCAGCTTGTCCCTATTTGAATGAAGGCTTAAGCTATGCTTTATTTGGGATCTGATTATTATAAAAGAAATAACAAATCCTAACAGGAACTGTTTGAATCTTAGCTAACTTGTGTCCTAAATTATTTAAATACTTCCAATTTCGACGACAACGACAAAAAATGTATGGCCAACAACACGCCGCTTACGTAGGCAGTCGGAGATACGCTTTTTTGCAACGGCTGTTAGAAGCGTTACAAGTAGTGTCGATACTTTAAAATTTAATTCACTGCATGTCTCATAAAAGATCGGATTATCAGAGGAATTCGAGATTCAAGTATAAAAAATCAGTTATTATAAGAACACAATTCCGATTTAGCAAACAATATAGTTAATGTATAAAAGGCAGCCAAATTAGCTGATATTCCAACAAGAAAAATCTAGAAATGTCATGAAGTAATGGCTTCTATCATTACATAATAAGAAAGAAAATTACTTGATTTGTTCAAGCAGAAGATTCAAAAGTGAGACAATTCATGAGACCAAGCTTTTATATATTTTTTTGGTGGAATGATTACGCTATACAAATTATTATTATAGTATATTATAGTATTATTATAGTAGAACTGCCAACATGAAGGCCAGAACATAAAAGACTCGCATATTTTCCAAGTAGAGGAGAAACTGATTAATGCATTTCTGCAGAATCTTGTCAAGATCGTAACAAAGGAATATTCTGGTTCCTACTTATAGATTATAAAATACACCATATAGTCGTTATTTCACGGATAAGGAGCAGCATAAAAACAAAAATATCTCCTTCATAGCTTTAGAAATTTATTTATTGCGATTGTCTAGAGTTTGATAACAACGATTTCTCAATTTATAGAAACATAATTTTCTTAAATTTAAGCAAGCGGAACATCCATGTCATAAGGTGTGAAACGGTCTCAAATTGAAAGAGAATTCTTTATTTGTTATATGTTTTGTCAACGAGTTGGTCACAGTTACTTTGTTTGAAAGACATCAGTGATTTTTAATTATTTATTTGGTGGTATTGTAGATCATTTTCAACGTTGAGGTGAGTTTATTACTTCTGAGATTACAGAAATCTATAGCAAGTGGGCGTTGATACAGAAATAATACACGCGCTTTCAAGTAAATATTATTCGACTTCAGACTTTCAAACAAATATTTCTATATATTAAGCTAAAGTTATTTGAATTCCTGCGTCGCACATCCTGAGGTTTAAAAAACTTCTTCAATTTAACAAGCATGTCCGGAATTTGCATTTCAAACTCCCTTCTATCAATGTCCCACTAAATAATGTGGCTGTCAATTCTAAAAAGATAAAAATTTAATTGCTTCAGCCAGTTGCAGTTCAATGTTTCAGTTTCTAAAGTACAAATAATACTTTTTAGGCAGAAAGTAGGCAAATGCGAATCTTCCATATCTAAAACTTGAACAAGCCAGTTAAGAGCAATCTTTATTACCTAGCAGCAAATGTATTGTAACCCTAAGTCGGGTTTAATTACAAAAGCAGCAGTACCTTTGCTTAAAGGAAATAAGTTTTTGTAGAAGCGGAATTGTGCTTTTTCCAGTCTTATTATATTATTGAGAAATAATGTTATCTAAGGGCTGTACATTTTTTAGATATATTAGTATTTGTTTCCGCGAAAATAACTCTACCATCAATATACATAATTATAATGGTATTCCATATCTTTACTTTATCAAAAAATTCATCATCTACTTTAACACATGTATTCACGAAATCACGTAAGTTCTTCATTATCCTAATATCTTGCACTCAGGTATAAGGTGTAAAGTTTATACAAGAACACTAAAAAATTTTCCAATATTTACAAGAACAAACAAAAAATTAGAGCCAAAGAAACACGCCGGAGACTTAGGCAGTCTATGATACGCTATTTCTCATCAGCTGATAGCAACGCTACACGGCGGATCGCTAGTTTCAAATTTGATTGACTGATAGTCTCATTAAAAATCGGATTATTAGTGGAATTTAAGATTTTAATTAAAAAGATAAATGATTACAAAAACACAATTCGGATTTGATTAAATATATAGTTAACATGTTCAAGGAATCCAAATTAGCCAACATGATAACAGAAAACAGGTTTTTAATGAATTATAAGTATTTTTGATTAAAAAGCCAGTTAAAAAAAAAGATTCTGTTAATAAAGATGAATCTCGAAATGATTTGAGCGCATTTTTGTGAAAATAAAACTCTCAACGAAACATAACGTGCAGATATGTTCCAATTGAGAAAGAATCATTTGCTTTTGCATGTTAAAGGTGTCAGTAATGTTTTTTTTCAACAGAAAGTTCTTGTAAAAGGTGATCGTAAACTTCTGGAATCGGGCTTCAAGAAATTAATCAATCAATCTTGAGTGCCACGGCCCATAAATTCATTAGGATTTCGGAATTATCGTACAATAATTGACTATTTTATTAGATAAACAGTAAGAAGAGTCTTACACTTGTTTGAACTGTAGTTTCAAACAGTGAAATAATGATTAAAGCCAAATTTTGATTGCTTTTCTGCTGAAATCATCATTAATGTAATAATGAAGAATTTTTTTCTTAGTGTAGCAAAAGAAAATTTTAGAACTACCTCACTATCATTTGCTATCTCACAGATAAAAGGCATTAAATGTATTCTTTTCAGTTATTTACATTTCATTTGAGTTAGTTTCAAAGATAAGCATTTTATTACTAAATTCGTTTTAGATCTGATCAAAAATGCGAGAAATTCTTGAATTATGCTTTAAAAAAAGTACTCATGTGATATACGCTTTTAAAAAAATTAGAAATATCTCTACTAAAGGTTATTTCTCGCCGACTTAAAAAAGCTTTCTGAACTATTTTTAATAAAATGAATTGCTTTATGTTCATTCCAGTTATCGTGCTTCAAGCTCATCAATTACACACTCCTACAAAAAAAAGTTGTCTGCACGAGACAAAAGACTAGGCTACTATAGGCCTTATTCCTATAATACCAATATACGCAAAAATAGACACATGGATGTTATATTATTAAGTGTAGCGACTTATAGAGACTTTGTTTGTACACAGAAATTCTCTAGTGTGCCTTTTATTTCCTCTAGCTTGGGCACTTCTAAATTTACAACCCTAACATTTTCGAGCTTGTTACATTTTCTCTCTAGATACAAAATGTAGGGAAAGACCTGCAATTTTTCTAGAATTTCCCAAGCTAGGGAAAATAGAAGGCACATTAAAGAATTTCTGTGTACAAATTAAGTCTCTACAAGTCGTTGTACTTAAGATTGTAATATCTATGTGTCTATATTCGCAAATACTGCTACCCGTGTGGAAATTTGTTCATAGGCTTGAGCGGGCCCAAGCCTGGAAACACTAGGCCCTGGTCTGGCGATCAAGCCTGGGTCAAGCTAGAATGAAACGCTTAATCTGGCCGGGGCCTGGTTCGATCGCCAGGCTCGATCGCCGAGCATGATCCTGGCTAGACTCTAGCTTATTATCGGTTCCGCTCAGCGTTATTTTATTTTTAGGAAGGTTTGTTTTTCTTCTATAAAAAGTTTATCAAATCTGAAACCATCCATTTTATACGTATCACACATATTGTTACTCCTTTTTCAGCATCGCATCCATAACGGTAACCAATCCTATTTTCGGCGCTACTCATGTAGAGTACGAAAGAATATAAGAATTGAGAGCACTGCTATCTAGTCGGGTTTGCGCTAAAACCACTAGGAAATACAAGCTAGAACCAGCCTGGGGCCTCCGGCCTGGCCCAAGCGTGGGCACTGGGAGTAACTTGGCGTTTTCTACACGGGTATTATCAAAAGAACGTGCAAATGTCCTTATATTTCGCACTTAGGGAAAAACTGAGACGTGTATGAGAAATCCTGAGGCCAAGTTTGGATTCAACAGCTTAAAATCTATAAGGGCAGCTTAGTCACTTGTCTCGTGCAGACAAATCTGTTGTATGGCTTGTGTGACCAGGAATCTCTAAACTTTGCCCTATTTTTCGCATCTATGGGAAAACTGAGGCGTGTGCCAGAAATTCTGAGGCCAGATTTTAATTTAGTGGCTCAATTTCCATAAGTTACTTGTTACTAGTTACTTGTTTCGTGCAGAAAAATGTTTTGATGGCCTGTGTGACCAGAAAATCCCTAGGCCTTACGCTGCTTTTTTCATCTAGGGAGAAAATGGGAAAAGCCCGACAAATTCAGTGGTAAAATTTAGATTGAGAGCGTAAAACTGCAGAGGAAATAGCATTTTCTTTTTATTTTTGGCAGCCAAGTCACTTGTCTCTTGCAGATCACTTTTTTTGAAGGTCTGTGTTATTTTCTTGATAATAAATAAAGAAATCATTGGATTCGCCCAAAAAGTAGTGCGTAATTAAAATAAGATAAACGTAATTAAATACTTTTATCTTTCGAATTCATTTTCTATCATGCTCACGATATTTAAAAAATCACTCTTAACTTTTTTTTCAATATAATAAGCGTATAGCATCTCGTTTTTTTAAATTTAATTTGAATAGGAACACGAAAAAATGCATACCTCAAATGCCTTTTGAGAATAGTACAAAGTTGAAATAAGAAATATTCTTGTCGAATTCCACTCTAAAGTTAACTTAACTCAACCCTAACCTAATGTTTTTGCTTTTTAATGAGACAAAAATGCCGTATATTCTATGATGATGGTCTATGGTATCATAATTCAGTTTTTGTTTTCTCTAAAAACTATAATGATTTGACCACATGAAATCAATAAATGACAGAAAAGCAAGAAAACAAATTGTTTTCTGCAAATATGATGAAAATTCTCATTTCGCTTACTGTAATTATTTGTAAAAAAGATAATTAAATACTCAACAACAGAATCAAGTGAGCGGTGGTCGTTAAGGATAGCGCATTAGCTTAAGACTAACTCCGCCTCTTTGCGGGTTTGATTTCCCTGTCACATTTCCATATGAAGCCGTTGTTCTTGGTGGTTTGGAATCCACCTTAAACTGTAGGTCTTTCTCTCATAACCAAGTGAGTGTGTCAGGAATATGTAAAGGAACAAAGGGGAGAAAGAAGGAAAATTTAAATCCATACGGGATACATTAGAAACTTCTATTCTAACAACAAAATTCAAAGCGTTGGAACGTTTCAAAATATGTACACCTACATATGCAGCACGCAAATAAAATGTTTGTCTTAAACCGTGAGCGAAGAGTGAATAGCGTGATGAGAATGCGTGTCTTAAATTTGATATAGCTAAGTAAACAAATAATGAGCTTTATAAAAAATCAGGGGTGTCAAAGAGATATATTTGTCAAATTTAAATTCAAGTGTGCATAAAATTAATTACCAGTTACATATGGCTTTAGATACTCTAGTAAATAATTCACATTGATTAAGTTAATTGGTAGGAGGATCACTCCTTGAAAGAAGAGGCCTTTCAGGAGAAGACCTGGTCCTGACACGACGGGGAGATTCGGTAGAAAGAGGACTTTCAGGTGAATGTCTTTCAAAGAAATTAAAAGCTCCTCTGCCAGGAGGAACACCAGGAATAGGTTCGCCATTAGGTAAACAATCGAATTGTTTACTTAACTGTGCAAAAAAGTGGATTAAATTTTTTCGAAGTAAGTTGGTAGTTGATTGACCCCCATGTAAGAACTAGACCAAATTATGCCTATTTCAATGAAGGCAGTAGTCAAACCCTTACTAGAAAAGCTCCAATCGCTGGCTTCAGCTATGATCTAGTTAGGATCTGATTAGAATAAAAGAAAATCAAATCCTGTCAGATACTGCTCAAATCTTGGTTAGCTTGTGTCTGAAATTACTAAAATGTTTCAAATTTCCATGACAACAACAAAAAAGTTATGGCTAACGGCTGACACAGGCAGTCGGAGATACGCTTTTTTGCAACAGCTGTTAACAACGCTACAGGAATCATCGCTACTTTTAAATTTTAAAACAGTTGAAATTATAGACATAATATAATTCTGTTATATTCACCAATACAATTAAGTATGATTGCCAACATGAACACCAGAGTATGATAGATCCTCATGTTTTCTAAGTGGAGGAGAAACTAATATCGAAACAGAATCTCGTTAAAAGTATAACGAAGGAATATTCTAGTACTTAATTGTAGACTATATAATATATCATATAGTTGTTATCTCACAGATAAGAAGCATCATAGAACCAACAATATTTTCTTTACAACGAATTTAGAAAATTCACATCCTGAAGATGTGCGAAATTGATATTTGATTAAAATGTATTCTTGCGAGATTCATCTAAATTATTGCTGCTCAAGTAAGCTAACTTTGAAATTTATTTATTTCGATTGTCTAAAGTTGTGAAGCGGTATCGAATAATAAAATTATTTTTTATGTTTTGTCAATGAGTTGGCTACAGGTGTAGAAAACAGTTTTACAAATCATAATTTTTAAGCAAATACTAGGCAAGTGAGAATCTTCCATATCTAAAACTTGAACGATCCAGTTTAGAGTAATCTTTATTATCTAGAAGGAAATGTATTGAAACCCTAACTCGAGTCTAATTACAAAATCAGGAGTGCCTTTGCTTAAGAGAAATGAGCTTTTGTAGAAGCGGGATTATGCTTTTTGAATTCTTTCTAATTTTACTCAAGCCCCAGATATGGGCCGCATATAATAACGAGTTACTGACAAGAGACTCGTAAATTTCGAAAATCGAATGCCACGCGTTACATTTTGATTTCAGCATAATTTTTACAGCTGATGTAGAAGCCAAGTAAGCTCTACGTATAGCTGCATAGTCAGCTTTATTAAAAATGATAGCTTTTGAGAATGGCACCTGTTGAAAAGAAACTTGATAACTATCTTGACGGGATTTGCTTCAAATTTGATATTCATTAATTTTGCACCTAACCTTCTCCTTTATAAAACGACAATTTTAGTTTTAATCTTATTTACCGTCAGTTTATTAAGAAAGCAATCTTCTCTGAGGGCTGAAAATTTTTTAAATGCATCAGTATTTGTTTTCGCGAAAATAACTACATCATCAACAACATACGTGATTATAATAATATTCTCAGGCTTGAATATTCTAATTCCTTTCAGACTTTTCGCTCTAAAGAATTCTTCCATATCTAATGTAAAGAGATTAAAAGATTGCGGACTCACAATTACACGCTGTAAGATACCCTGTTTTATCTGTATTTTGTAAAAAAATGCATCGTCTACTTTAACAAGCTTCTTCACAAGATCTTCCTTTCTTTTGCATAATATTTTGGGCTAAGGTATTTAAAACAAATATATTGTCTATGCATCTACTCCCTTTGCGGAAACCGGTCAGACATTCTGGTATTATTTTGCATTCATCCTGCCAATGCATCAATCTCGAAGAAAGAATTTGTGTAAAATTTTTCTTGAGGTATTGAGTACAATGATCGGACAATAATTATTGGGATTCGAAGGGTCTTCTTTTTTTATAAAACATGAGCGTTAAGGATTCTGCCCAGCTATCTGGAATCGTCTCCTCATACAAAACTTTATCAAACAAGGATGAAATATAATTAATGAATCCAGTTCTCTGACAATTCTTTGTAAACATTGCTAATTATTCCATTTGGCCCAGGAGCCTTATCTAATTTAGAATTTTTGATAGCTCTATTAACTTCTAAATAAGATAAATCTTTGTCTAGTAGAAGATGGCTTCTATCAATAAAAATCGCAGGATCGATATTACGTAGATGTAAAATTGAATTGTAATAAATCTAGTTGCCCAACTGATGATGTCCATAGGAGTAAATGGTTTTTTTAGTGTAGTTATTTGTTAACTGTTTTTCAAACGGTTTTACTATCTTTAATGTTTTTCTGGGTATTCAGAGTAATATAATAAAATTTTTACATTCTCATTCATCAGAGTCTAATGTAATCGCCCAAATTTCTTATCTCTGGGTTTTAACAGATCTTTACGTTTTGGCACACACAGAATCTGAAAATCATAAAATTTTATCAGTGTCTGCCTGTTTGTATGTCTGTCTGTATGTATGGTTACCTGAATGTTGTGACCACGCTAACTTTTGAAGGATTCCTCCAATCAAGTCATTCTTTGGTACACGTCTTAAGGTTCCCAAAATAAAGGTTTAGTTTGTTATGCAGATATTTGGAACAAAAATTAAAAAGTTTAGAGCATTTTCAAAATTTGAAATTTTTCTTCTTTAAATTTTAGAAATTTTTTTAAAATTTCTTATAGATGGGTAGAAGACTCGCCAACACTTTCATTCGTTATCTCACAGATAACAGGATTCAAACTTTTTCTTCTGAGCTATTTACATTTTATTAGAGTGACTTTCAAATATAAGCATTTTATTACTAAATTCGTTGAAGATAAGATTGAAAATGCAATACATTCTTAAATTAATTTTTTTTAAACTTATTAGGTGATATACCCTCTTAGAAAAGTCAGGAATATCATTATTACATCATTCGACGTCACAGAAAGCAGTGTGAATTTAATGCTAATTTCAGAGTACCGTTTCCCTGCAATAAAAATTTGTTTTGATAGTGTGAATGTTACCACTACACAAGGTATCGTTTCTCTCGGATTTGTGATTAAAACTTCATATACTGTCGATTGTTTTTACAGGCTTACGGCGAAAACAGTAGACGATGGTTTCGTATCCCTACTCCGATCGAGATGAAACTCCATCCTTAAATTAGGTGCAACTCACGAAAGAATAGTAAGGAGTAGTATCCCTGTAAGTGGGGAGTACCACGAATGTCCAAGAATTCGTTCATGTTTGCCGGTAATGGATACCGAGAGGTAGATTCGCAAACATGCGTATTAGCGTTTGCTTTGTCAATGATGTCAACACAACTTGGAAACTTTAAATTTGTGTTTCGAACATAATAACCTAACATTTTTTTTTCTCACTAAAATTAACTTTATACTTTACTCACGTACTCCATAAATGATTATAATAATGTCGTTGTAGTACTTACACTTTCTAGATACATACTTTTCGAATTTTGATTTCAATGTTCGTTTTTTTTAATATTGTAGCGCGTTACACACCCAAAAAAATAAAATCATAAACGGACATAACCTACATATGCATCGAGATGTCAAAATTTAACATAAGGGAGCGGGTAGAACACGTGACAGCGCAACCGCCAATGTGCATGTGCGCGAAGCTGCCCCTTTATAACCATTGGTGGCAAATAATTATGAATTCTTTGACGCGCGTAGAATCGGGGGTTCTAAAATATGCGCGATATTTAAATAAAATGTCTAAATTGCATCGTCGGCTTCAAGCCATGTCACTGTAACCTCAATAATTTGTTCACATTTTCTTTAAATCCAATTTACGTTTACACAAAACACGATATCGAATCGAAAATTTGGGAAGTTAAATAAGAAACACTAAGAAATGTCTGTCTGGTCGGGTCCATATCATGTCACATGCGGTAAGTCTCTGTGCGACAAGTCCCACCTGCGGCATGTCACATCTGAGGAGTGTCACATCTCTGGCATGTCTCTTATGCGGTATGTCACAACTGCGGCATGTCACATCTACGGCATGCCTCATCTGCGGCATGTCACAACTTCGGCATCTCTACCCAGAGGCTTCTCTCCCTCGCAGCATTTCTCACAGTGAAATTGACATTTTTGCGGCATCTCTCACCAGTAAATATTCTCCCAGTTGCATCTCTTCCTTCCAAAAAATATTTTATGTCCAATTAAAAATGACTGAACTGCAGCAAGCATCCGGGACACATCAAAGTGGCAAATGTGTGGCAAGCCTCTCAGGACTGATTGTTACACCTGCGGCATCTCTCACCCGCGGCAAGACTCCCCAGCGGCATCTCCCATTAAGGAAAAGTTTTGCAATCCACATCAAACTGGTGAAAGTGCGGCAAGTCTCTCAGGATTAATTGTCACATTCGCGGCATCGTTCATCAGCGGCAAGCCTCCCCAGCGGCATATCTCTCCCAAGAAAATTTGGTAAGGACTTCGAAAAATGGCAAAAGTGAGGCAAGTCTCCCCAGCGGCATCTCACCCCCAACAAAATTTATAAGTAGTTTTAAAGACAGCAAAACTGCGAAAAGTCTCCACAGCGGCATCTCTCCGCCAAAAAACTGTTGTAAGGACTTCTAAAAATGGCAAAAGTGCGGCAAGTCTCTCCAGCGGCGTCTCTCCCCCAACAAATTTTACAAGTAGCTTCAAAGATGGAAAAATTGCGGCAAGTCACCTTAGCGGCATCTCTGCTCCAAAAAAATTTTGTAAGAACTTCTAAAAATGGCAAAAGGGCGGTAAGTCTCCCCAGCGGCATCTCTTCCCCAAGAACATTGGGTAAGAACTTCTCAAAATGTTAAAACTGCGGCAAGTTTTGGGGTTTTAAAGATAGCAAAACTGCGGAAAGTCTTCCCAGCGGCATCTCTCCCCCAAGAAAATGTTGTAAGGACATCTAAAAATGGCAAAAATGCGGCAAGTCACCCCAGCGGCATTTCTCCCCCAACAAATTTTATAAGTAGTTTCAAAGATGGAAAAACTGCAACAAGTCTCTCCAGCGGCATCTTTTCCTCAAGAAAGTTTTGTAAGAACTTGTAAAAACGGAAAAAGTGCGGTAAGTCTCCCCAGCGGCATCTCTCCCCCAACGAATTTTATAAGTAGTTTTAAAGATGGCAAAAGCCGCAGAGAGACTTGTTGCATGTGAAATAATATGAACCCAAAATGTAGGACCATACCAACTTTTCTTAGTGATTTTTATTAGGATGTCCACAGTTTTAACTTGATATAGCGTTTTGCTCAAGCGTAAGTTGAAATATAATAATTTTGAACTTTATTTTGAGGTTACACTGACATGGCCTGATTAGAAAATTAAGAGAAAAATTATCTCACAAAAATGATTAATGTTAAGTGAATAATAAAGCAAATAATTTCTGAACACACGCGTCTTACAATTTACTGAATATTTAAGTATTTTGTTTAACCTTTTTTTTGTTAAAAACTATTTTCTTAAATTGAAAATTAAACTACTTCTTTTTTTGGTCACACATATTTTATTTTATTTTTTAGTTTGAAAGTTAATTTTTGTACGTAAAAATTAAGAATTTTATTCAAAATTCTCCTATTTTGTTTAAACTCAACTGTATTCTATTTAAAATGAAAATATTTTTACGTAAGAATATCAATTATTTGGTTTTTTGTTGAAAATTATACAATTTTTTGATCTCAGGTGGAAAATCTTTCCATCATTAATGCAAATAAATTTTATTTTTATTTGCTCTTTTCTATTTTTGTTGACTTTAACTCACAGACTCGTTAGTTTAGACTTGATGTCCAATCTTTAGGATTAATTTGTTTCAACTATAATTTTCGAGGCTGTGGATCCTTTCGAAAAGACTTAAAGTGCAAACATTTTCCAAAATATTCTTGTTATCGCATTATAAAGTGCAACAATTCACCATTTTTTCTGTATAAGAAGCTACTATTTATCATTTCTTGCACGGTATGTATCCACAATGTAAACTATAGCAGCACTTCAGTTAACGTAACCGAAATTTTAGAAGCTGTCTCAAATAATTTTTAAATAAAGATTATTACGAAGAAGTTCGTAAACCATTACCGAACTCAGTAAGAACGGAACATCCTGACTATCTCGATGTATTGATTTCAAATCGTAGATTTCAAATTATTTATGTCTTACGGTCCAATCGTAAATCGAAAAAATAAATATGAGTCAAAAAAACATGTTCTTCGAAACTCAGATATTTATTTAATAGAAAAAACTCCTTTCAAAACTTCCTGACGTTTCAGTATACATGCGTACCTTTTCCAAAGCTTCTTAAACCTAAATAATTATATTAAAAATTAGTAATTTTAGTACGAACAAATATGATGGATAATTACGTAGATTTGAATACATTGTTACCTGAGTTGATGATAGTTTAAATAGTCAAACAGATCAATTTTCAGTAAAAAAAAAAGGAACATTTCAGTCTATAGTTTTAAGAAAATTAATTAAAATTTAGTCATTTTTTGAAGTCTCAAAAAAAATTTTTTTTTTCAAGACCTCAATCGATTACAACTACATTTTTTAAAATTGTACGAGAAAAAAAAATTGGCGTAGGTTAGGACGAACGAACAGAAATTGACAGTTTTAGAAATACATGAAGAATACGTAATGAACGATGATGTAATAGGCAAGTTTCCATTGAAAACCACTGATGTGGAAGCGCGTAATTGAGTTTAAATTTGAAATAAGAAATTAAAAAAATTTTTTTTTAATTTTTAAAAAATGTGTATATGTACACATTCACACATATGCATATATATATATACACACATATAGCGTACATACATATACACATATATACATATAGAGATGATTAATATTAAAAACATTATTTTATAATACTCTGGTAAATTTTATTGATATTTAGAATTTCAGTCTGTAAATTAACAGAAATTTTAAGATATTTGTTTATAAAAATAGACTCAATAATACGTCGTTGATAAGTATTTTTTTCTGTAGCTAATATTTTAATACGTTTAAAATCAAAATCAAAGTAATGATTGAAATTCCAAGACTGTTGCGACAAACCTGTGTTAAAATTCCCAACTATCTCGATGTATGTCAAGAAATAAGTTTCAAACATTTTTATTTGCTGTATTAATTACGTGTGCATAAAATTAATAAAACTTATTTTCCGAAAAACATTACCCTGGGGCATTAAGGAAAAGCTAAAACGTTGACCAAATTATTACATTGGTTTTTATTACAATTACCAGTTACATGTGAGATTTCAATCCGACTTTGGATCGCAAAAAAATGCAATATTAATTTTACATTATCTTTTAAATTAATGTTCTAGAGGATTGTTTACGCGAGGATTTATATACTCTACTAAATAATTCATATTGATTAGGCGGTGGGCACCTATTGGAGTTTCTTTGATTTCAGCTGGGTTCATTTGGGTAATCATGCCGCTTTGCATGTTTATTTTTAGCCGTCTTTTACCGCTATTTAAATTTCTATATATTCCAGCAAAATCATTCTTATTCCGCATTATTGCGAAAACGTCACCATCGGATGTTGACAATACAGTTTGTTCTTGGGTTAGCATACGCTCATACTTTTTTACTCCTGTATTTATTAGAAGTGACTTATCCGTAGGAAAGCTGTATCTTCGAAATTCAAGTTTTCGTTGCGGATTTCTAATGGAAGTAAGCCGAATGAATCTAATTTGTTCAAATCCATATTCATTTCCATCAAAAGAAAAAAGTCTTGAAGAAGAAGCCATGTCACTGGTAGGAGGATCACTCTTTGAAAGAAGAGGTCTTTCAGGAGGAGACCTGGACCTGGCAGGATGAGGAGGTTCGGCAGAAAGAGGACTCTCAGGTGAATGTCTTTCAATTAAATTAGAAGGTCTGTCAGGAGAAACACCAGGAATAGGTTCGCCATTAGGTAAACAATCGAACTGTTTACTTAACTCTGCAAAAAAGTGGATTCAATTTTTTTAAAGTAAATTGGTAGTTCATTTACCCCCATGTGCAACTAGAACAGCTTATCCCTATTTGAATGAAGGCAGTGGTCAAACCTTCACTAAAAAAGCTTCAATCGTTGGCTGAAGCTATGCTTTAGTTGGGATCTGATTAGAATAAAAGAAAAACAAAGCCTGTCAGGTACTGTTTGAATCTTAGTTATATCGTGTCCTAAATTACTGAAATATTTCCAATTTGCACGACAAAAACAAAAAAGTTATGGCCAAAAACACGCCCCTGATGTAGGCAGTCGGAGATACGCTTTTTTGCAACAGCTGTTAAAATCGCTACGAGGAGCATCGCTGCTTTCAAAATCAATTGACTAAAAGTCTCCCAAAAGATCGGATTATCAGAGGAATTTGTGATTTAAGTTTAAAAAATCAATTATTATGAAAACACAATTCAGATTTAACAAACAATATAGTTAATATGTTCAAGGCATCTGAATTAGCATATATCCCAACAACAAAAATCCAGAGATATCAGAAATAATGTCTTCTATCATTAGATAAGGAGGAAGAAAATTACTTAATTATGTCAAGAAGAACATTCGAGAGTGAGACAATCTATGAAACCAAGCTTACATATTTTTTTATATGAAATTATTACGTTATACAAATTGTTATTTGCGGAAAGCTTAAAAATATTGTTTGAATAATAGATATAATATAATACTATTATATTCACCAATGCAATTAAGTATGATTGTCAACATGAACACCAGAGTATAAAAGACCCTCATGTTTTCCAAGTGGAGAAGAAACTGATTAATGCATTACTGCAGAATCTCGTCAAGAGTGTAACTAAGGAATATTCTGCTGCCTAATTATAGATTATAAAATACATCATATAGTCATAATCTCATGGATCAGGAGCATCATAAAACCAAAAATATCTTCTTTACAACGAATTTGGAAAATTTTTATTTTGAACATGTGCGAAATTGATGCTTGATTAAAATGAATTCTTTGCGAGACCAATGTGCATTATTGCTGCACTAATAAGCTAACCTTAAAAATTTATTTATTGCGAATGTCTAAAGTTTAATAATAATGATTTATTAATTTATAGAAAATTTTTTTTTAAAATTTAAGCAATCGGAATAGCCATGTCATAATCTGTGAAGCGGTCTCAAATAAAAAGAGAATTCTTTATTTTTTATATGTTTGGTCAACGAGTTTACCACAGTTACTGCGCCTGAAAGGCATTAGTGATTTTTATTAGTTACGTGGTGGTATTGTAAATAAATTCCAACAGTGATGTAAGTTTATTGCTTCTGAGATTACAGAAATTTATAGCAAGTGGGCGCCAATACAGAAATAATATACACGCTTTCAAGTAAATGTTATCCGATTTCAGCCTTTTATAAAAATATTTCTATAAATTAAGCTAAAGTTATTTGAATTTTTGCGTTACACATCCTGAGGGTTAAAAAACGTTTTTAATATAAAAAGCATGTCCGGAATTTGCATCTTAAACTCCCGTCTATCAATCTCTCACTAAATAATGTGCATGTCATCCCTGAAAAGATAAAAATCTAATTGCTTCAGCTAGTTGTAGTTAAATTTTTAGTTTCTAAAGTACGAATAACACTTTTCAAGCATATACTGGACAAGCGCAAATCTTCCGTATCTAAAACTTAAGAAACCAAGTTAAGGGCAATCTTGATTAATTAGCAGGAAATGTATTGCAACCCTAACTCGATTCTAATTACAAAATCAGGAGGGCCTTTGCCTAAAGGAAATAAGTTTTTGTAGAAGCGGAATTGTGCTTTTTCTAGTTTTTCTAATTTTTTCAAGCCTCGGATAAGGGCCGCATATAATAACGAGTTATTGACAAGAGAGTCGTAAATTACCCGAAATCGAATGCCACGTGTTACATTTTGATTTCAGGATAATTTTTATAGCTGAAGTGGAAGCCAACTCAGCTCTACTTATAGATGCATGCAAAGCTTTATTAAAAATGATAGTTTCTGAGAAGGGCACCCAGACAAAAAGAAACTTGTTAACTATTTCGAAAGTATTCGCTTCAAATTTGATATCCATTAATTTGGCACCTAACGTCCTCTTTTTTGTAACAGCAATTTGTTTTAATTTTATTTACTGTCAGTTTATTAAGAAACAATTTTCTCTTTCATATCAGCATTTTATCAAAAAATTCATCATCTACTTTAACACGTGTGTTTACGAGATCATATAAGTTTTTCAATATCCTTACTAATCTTGCAAACGCGCCTAAGTTGTGAAGCTTATGCCAAAGCGGAATGATTTATAGATGGCAATGCTCTAGTGACATCGACAAAAATCGCATAAAGATAGCTTCCTTTCTTTTGCATGGTATTTTGGGCTGAGGTATTCAATATAAAAATATTGTCTATGCATTTAATCCCTCTGCGGATACCGACCTGACATTCTGGTATTATTTTGCATTCGTCCTGCTAATGCACCAATCTCGAAGAAAGAATTTGTGTTAAAATTTTTCTTGAGGTATTTAGCCCAGCTAGCTGGAATCGTCTCCTCATACAAAAATTTATCAAACAAGGATAAAATATAAATAATGAATACAGTTTTCTGTAAATTCTTTGTAAACATTGCTAATTATTCCATTTGGCCCACGAGCCTTATCTATTTTAGAATTTCTGATAGCTCTATTAACTTTTAAAAAAGATAAATCTTTGTCTAGTAGAGGTTGGCTTACATCAATAAAAATCGCAGAATCGATAGCATTTGATAACACTTGAATAGCCATTCGTTCTTTTTGATTGTTCGGAATCCACCTTAAACTTTAGGTCGTTTCCCCACAACCAGATAACTGTGTCAACGGTGTGTAAAAGAATGGTAAAGACGTACAAGGAAAATGTAAACGTGTTTAAAATTAATCTGTACATATAGCTAAGTAGATCATAATTAAGTTCCACAGAAACCTGGGATATAAAAGCGATATATTTACTTCATTTTAATTCACGTGTGCATACATTTAATAAAACTCAGTTTCCGAAAAAATTAGATAGAGTATTAAGAAAAGACGGAAACCTTGAGTGAATTATTGCATTGGCTTTTTAATGCAATTACTAGTTATACATGTGAGATTTTAATCCGACATTGGATCACAAACCTTATTATATATTAGTTTCACGGTTTTTTAAAATAATGATTGAAAGTACTGTTTACACGAGATTTCAGAGATTCTAATATAAAATTCCCCGTGATTAAGCGGCGGGGTCCTACTGGAGTTTCAATGATTTCAGCTCGGTTCAATTGGGTAATTGTGCCACTTTGCATGTTTGTTTTTATTCGCCTTTTACCGCAATCAGCA
>NC_046663.1:35943573-35969348 GCF_010883055.1 Belonocnema kinseyi | reverse complement strand
GCTACAAGCTATCTAAGGATGGTACTATAGAACGCCACATCAAGGTAGGCCTAGTGGCGCCATCTCTTGGTCAGGCCGGAAACTTATCAATCCACCCTCGTATGTATATCACTCGAAAACTTCTGGATTGTAGGAAGCCTGATAAGGAAGGGTTCGTTACTTAAGAAACAAAACAGTAAATATGAGAGAGATAAAAATATGATTCACCAAAATTGGATATAGATCACAATATAACATTTATTCTTTTGTTTCTTTACATAATTAATCAATCTTTTCTAATAATGTGCCAGTCTATGAATGAATTTTCTTTTCTTTATCTTTAATTATTTTTAGGAAAAGTAAGTGTCCAATTTGAACAATTTTCTAAAGTTTATGTCTTAGAAGCTATCTTGATAGATACATATAACCATATGCTAGCCAGATATTCTTTTTTGTGGTTCGGAATCCAACTTAAACTGTAGGTCTTTCTCCCACAATGGAAAACAAATTTTCTAAACTATTCTTACAAAATGGCTTGCTATATGTTCGTTCCAATTATCGTGTTTGAAGTTTTGGCGACCCTTATGTTACTCTACTTTCCGAATGTAAGCCTAGGTAGAGATAATATTGTCTTAAGAATATTACAACGTAATTTAAATAAGATAAAAATTTTTTTAAATTCAAATTCATTTGTTATCAGTCTCGCGATATTAAATAAATCACTCTAAACTTTTTGTCATATACGGATCAAAGTAAATAATATATGGGTATAGCATCTCGTTTTTTCTAATTAAAAAAAATAGGATCGAGAAAAAGTCAAATCTAAAAGGATTTACGAGAAGAGTAAAAAAATGAAATGAACAATATTCATGTTGCCTTCTTCTCTAAATTTAACTAAATTCATCCCTAATTTAATCCTTTTGCTTTTTAATGAGAAAGGAAATACCGTATATCATTTGATGATGGTTTGTGATGACATAAATTGGTTCTTGTTTTCTCTAAAAACTACAATTATTTAATTATATAAAAATCAATAAATGATAGAAAAGTTAGGAAACAAAGAATTGTTTTCCGCAAAAATGATGAAAATTCTCGATTAGTTTACTTCAATGATTTGAAACAAAGTTAAACTATAGGTCTTCCTGTCATAACTGAGTTTTGGGGAGATGTGTGAATGAATAGAGGAGGGATACAAGGAAAATGCAATCCCTGAGGTCTCAAATTTAATCTCTTCATACAGCTAAGTAAACAATTAACCAGCTTCGTAGAAAACCTGGGATTTAAAGAGATTTCTTCTCAAATTTTAATTCGATTGTGTAAAAAATGAATGAAACTGTGTTTCCGAAAAAGATTGGCTATAGCATTGAAGAAAGACTGGAACCTTTAGTAAATTAATGCATTAAGTTTTTATGTAATAATCAGCTGCATGTGAGACTTTGGATCGCAAAAAATTAAATATTAAATTTACAGGTTGTTTTAAATTAATGCTCTAGAGGATTGTTTACACGAGGTTTTAGATGTTCTACTATAAAATTCGCCGTAATTGAGCGGCGGCCACCTACTGGAGCTTCGTTGATTTCATTTGGGTTCAGTTTAGTAATCGTGCCGCTTCGCATGTTTATTTTCACCCGTCTCTTACCGTTATTCACATTTCTATATATTCCAGCAAAATCATTATTCCTCCGCATTATTGCGAAAATGTCACCATTGGATGTTGACAATACATTTTGTTCTTGGGTTGGCATAGGCCCATACTTGTTTACTCCTGTTTTGATTAAAAGTGATTCATCCCTAGGAAAGCTGTATCTTCGAAAATCAAATTTTAGTTGCGGATTTCTAACGGAAGTAAGCCGAATGAATCTAAGTTGTTCAAATCCATATTCATTTCCGTCAGAAGAAAAAAGTCTTAAAGAAGACGCCATGGAACTGTTAGGAGTATCACTTCTTGAAAGAAGAGGCCTTTCAGGAGGAGACCTGGACCTGACAGGAAGAAGAGGTTCGGCAGAAAGAGGACTTTCAGGTGAATGTCTTTCAAAGAAATTAGAATGTCTGTCTGGAGGAACACCAGGAATAGGTTCGCCATTAGGTAAACAATCAAATTGTGAACTTAACTCTGCAAAAAAAGTGGATTACATTTTTGAAAGGAAGTTGGTAGTTGACCCATGCTTTAATTTGTACCTGATTTGAATTTCAAAAATCTTGTCAGGAACTGTTTGGATTTTAGTTAGCTTTTATCCCAAATTAATAAAATACTTTCAATTTCTAAGAAAACAACAAACAAGTTATGGCCAACAACACCCCGCTGACATATGTATTCGAAGATAAGGTTTTTTCCAACAGCTGTAAGAAACTCTACAAGAAGCGAGATTTAAGTTAAGAAAATCAATTATTACGAGAACACAATTTTTAAACTGTGTAATTAATATGTGAAAGGCATCCGAATTTGCCCATATTCCAAGTAGGCAAATCTAACAATATCACGCAGCAATGGCCTATATCATTAGATAAGAAGAAAGAAAATTACTAAATTTGTTTGAGCAGAAGTTTCGAAAAGTAAGATAATTTGTGAAACCAAGCTTTTATAATTTTTTTCGTGCAAGTATTACATCATACAAATTGTTATTTTCGGAAATCTTAAAATGTTTCTCAAATTATAGATATAATATTATACTATTATATTCACCAATAGAATTAAGAATGATTGCCAACGTGAAAACCAGAGCATAAAAGACTATCATGTTTTCCAAGTGGAGGAGAAACTGATTAATACGTTTCTGCAGAATCTTGTCAAGAGTGTAACAAAGGAATATTCTGATGCTTAATTCTAGATTTTATTATATATCATATAGTCCTTATCTCAAGATAAAAAGCATCATAAAATCAAAAATATCTGATTGAGAACGAGTTTCGAAAATTTATATTCTGAAGATGTGCGAAATTGATGTTTGATCAAAATGGATTCTTTGCGAGATCAATCTGAATTATTACTCTACTTGTAAGCTATCTTTAAAAAGTTAATAATTGTCAACGAATTTGACACAGTTATTAAGTTTCAAAGCCATTAATCGTTTTTAATTATTCATGCGGTGATCCTCAAGATAATTTTTAACGGTGATGTAAGTTTATTGCTTCCGAGATTACTTAAATCTCTAGCAAGTGGGCGCCGAAACAGTAATAATACACATAGTACGAAAAAAGAATTAAGATTTAAAATACCCTTATCACAATCAGTTACATCTATAATACTATTCCCGTTTTTAAGACTAGTTCTACCTAAATTATTATTATTAATATTTACCTAATTTGAATGGGTAATTTTTATAGTAATTTTTATAATATTTTTTATAATTTTTTATTGACTATTTTAACATACTTGATTATAATGATATTCTCAAACTCGAGTATCCTAATTCATTTCAGACCTTACATTTGAAAAATTTTTTTCATGTCAGAGGTGAAGGGATTAAAAGATTGCGAACTTAAAATTTCAGCTTGTAAGCCACTCTCCGTTATCTGTATTTTATCAGAATATTCATCATCCAACTTAAAACGTTTGTTCGCCAGATCATATAAGTTCTTCATTATTCTAATAAATCTTGAACTCACGCCTAAGTTATGAAGTTGATTCTTAAGCAGAGTGATTCACATATGGAAATGTTCTAGTGACCTCGACAAAAATTGCATGAAGATATCTTCCTTTCTTTTGCATGATATGATGGGCTAATGTATTTAAAGTAAATATATTGTCCATGCACCTCCTGTCTCCACGGAAGTCGGCATGATATTCTGGTATTATGTTGCATTCATCTTCACTATGCTCTAATCTCGAAGAGAGAATTTATGTAAACATTTTTGGTACAGCGATCGGACAATTATTATTATGATTTCAATGGTCTTGTTTATTATAAAACATGAGCGTCTTGCATGAATAAAAATCTTATGATCGACAGTGCGTGGATGTGAAACTAAATTTAAATGATTTGTCGAAGTGATGATGTTCAAGGTAGGAAACGGTTTTTTTAATGCCGATATTTGTTAAAGATTTTTTTAAGGTTTTATTATATTTCATATTTTCCTGGGAATTCAGAGTATTCTAATTACATTCAAAGTTTGTTGATAGATCAAGTTATTGTATTTCTTTTTTAAAGTAACAAACTCTAATTTATTCTTTTTATTAAAATTCGTATCCGTAGCATACCTTAGTAGTCTCACTGAAGCAGACTTGGCTTCTGTACATTAAATATCAAACTACAGTTTGTTTACATAATTAGTCTTAGATAGGCACAACTTGGTACTTACCATATCACATTTTTTTCTTAGGTGAACGATGCATAGTATGAATCTTGCTTCCAAACAAAATATTTTATTGGTGAGCACGTACGCTTATTGGTTAGAATACTAGGATATTAATCCAAAAGAAAGAGTAGGATTAGTGAGTGGTGGCACATAGTTATAGCATAGTAAACTTATATATCGGAGAGTAATACCAAAGCTTCAAAATTGAACCAAAATAGGTCAATAACACTGCTACCTGTAGATGAAACAAAGTTAACTTCGCAGGATTGTTGCTAAATGATCTACCATAGATTAAAATAAGATTATTAGTCTCCATTAAGTTTACTAGTTTAAGGCCTTTCGGGTTGTGCGATGCATCCAAGCTATTGCTTTCCCTGTCTACGTTAGTAAGTAATAAAGAGTGACATAGATTCTGTCCGAGGTTACCTACTCTACAACTCAAATCCTCATAAATGCATATTGTCGTGTTAGCATACTTAGGTAATACGTTATTTTTTGTATCTTCCCATAACTCGAGTACATAATTAATGTCAGTAGCGGGTTTAAAATAACAAATTCCAATTAAACATTCATATTCAGTTTTAAAAATTCGAATCAAAATCTAGTACTCTCATTTATCAATTAAATGGCATTAAAAATTCGTTTTTCTAGTAAAAGGGGCCAAGCCTCCAACCGTTTTACCTTTCCAGTAATTGTATGTGGCACTGGAACCAAAACTAAGGGATTCATTCATATTAGCGGGGTCGAATGGACCATTATACATTAAAATCATGTTTCAGCTAAACCTGCCATGAATAGAGCTTTAATGTCTAGATTTTATTTTTAAAAGTTACCATAATCATTTCAGTTCCAGAAGCGACATTTCGTTGTATCACAGGCTCTAACTGAGGTAGTATTACAAGCCGGTAGTTCTAAGTAGGATTTTTCGAGTGATGATTGCTCATTTTGTTCCTTTTGCCAGCATTAAAAAAATTATGTAAAGTTCCGGACGAAGGAAAGGATTCCCTGGAAGGAGTCGATGATTGGCTATTACCTGTAAGTGCACCGTCCTTGTTGGTATCTGTAAATAAAATGGTAGGTAGCTTCGAAATGGTGTCAACATCGTATATTTTGCCATAAACATAAAGAATTTCGTGTAGCAGTTAATCTCTGATGCCCTTATTTTTTGCTTTTTTCAAGAAAGGGAAAAGTGTTTTCCTCTCCTTCTGCATTTTTGTAGAACTCCTTACAGAGTTCTAAAGTTCTTATCTTTTAGATTCTTCACAATGGTTAAAAGCAGTTTTTTTAAATAGCAAAGTTGGATTAAAATGGGACGATGGCAGCCGTCAGATTTTTTTGCAATTCGCTTAACCACTTCCAAATGTACATGTTCCAGGGGGTCTTGAGGTCCTTAGGGATGAATTTTTTTATAGCAGAGTCGACTTTCTCATTATCCCTTTCTACAATATCAAAGACGACCAGATTATTTTTTCTGATCTCTTTTTCCAAAAATTCGACTTTACAGTCCTGTCCCCAAATAATTGATTTCAGTTCGATTTATTCCTTTATCAAGGTTCTCTATTCTTTTATTGTTGACAGAGGCCATCGATGCCTCTAGCGACTATAATTTATTCAGCAGGCTAGAAAACTGCTTTTCCGATAATTCTGTCATGCTGCTCTGATTGGATTTGAGCACAATTAACCAGAGGTCACTAAAGTAGAATCAATTTAAGAAATTTTCTGCAATGTTGTAGAAAAAGAACGAAATAAGAGGATCAGGTCCAATTTTGTGTAGAGCAAACACTACTTTCGCAAGATCAGTTTATATACATCGGTTCAAAGAACTTTATACAAGGCCCCTGTCATTTACAACAGTAATGCACATTTTCATAATTGAGCTGCCGGATCAATTATGGACAAATAAACATGTTTCACCGGTACTGGGAAGCCCATTGAGGCTTTCAAAAACCTTTTCGAAATTTAATTTTTAAAGATTATATCTAGATGTAGAATTTCATTTCGTTTATCGAACGAATTTTGAGCTACTAAAAACTTCCAGCATGGAAGTTGTTAAAATCAGTACAAACAACTTTTTTGTACAATTTTAGCCCAATCGAATTGATATTCAAAAAATTATTAACGTTTGAAGTCTTTAGCGGCTAGGCGATTTGTGCGCGGACTGTAGTGAGAGTCTCAGAACCGATTCATAATACAGATCATTGGTGCCATAAATAAAAAACTAATCAAGTAATCAAATAGTATTAAAGGATAATGAATAAATGAAAAATACTGCATAATGTCAAATAAGTGATTCATTTATTGCTATACACAATAGAATGTTTCTCTTTTCGAGACAAATTTCAAAAGCATAAAATCTCTGACAATTTTCAGTCTTACTGTTACCAGGTTTCGTTTCGAATAATGAAAAAAATATATGTTGACGCTCTGTTATAACATGAATGAAAAACAAATTCACTTTATTGATTTTTCACTTTTTTTAATTGCGCGAATTTGATACATTGGAAAATTATTATTATAATTAGATTTTTATGTTTTGTTTTGCTTTTGCACGGGTTGTCTTAAAACTAGAAATATTCTCATGTACATAAGATTAAATGAATAAATTATTTTACATTGCGCAATATTATTTACTTATTCACTTATAATACTTTAATATTACCTGATTACTTGGTTAATTTTTATCTTTGGCGCTAGTGAACTGTATTATGAGTCGCCTTTGAGACTCTCGCTACAGCCCGGGCGCGAATTGTTTAGCCGCTAGTGACTTGAGACGTTAATAATTTCTTGATTAAAAGTTGGAATGGGCTAAAATTGTTCATGAAACTTTTTTGTACAGTTGTTAACAAATTTCTAGCTAAAAGTTTTTTTGCATAAAATTCGCTTGATAAACATAACGCTTTAAGTTACAGAAGTCCGAAGTGTGCCTCGCATCAGAAAAAAATTAACAACAACTTTTTAAAATAAATTTTTTATCTCTGTTAATCTTTCAGTCAAAGGACATTTCGGACTACATTTTCTAAAAATTTTATTGAAAAAGACTAAAAACTGACTGACTAAACACAAGTTGAAGTAAAAAACGAACTCAAATGGATTTCTCCAAAAATGTCTGCTTTTTGAATACATCTACATATAGCTTGAAAAATTGAAATTTGGATTTTTTAAAAGCTTTTAGGGGGGAGATACGAAAACGATTTCAAAACGTAGAGAAAATAAAACCAAATACGAAAAAGCAGCTTGTAGCTATTTTGGAAGGTGGCTACCTTCTTTTGAAATGAGATTTAATATATTTAACACCCTGTTTAACATAACCAAATGATAAAAAAATATGATTTTAGTAGAAAAGGCTGTATTTGGCAAAGCAGGCTACACTCTCAAACTATAAGCATTATGTTTGATTGCTCTATATTACAAAAAGATGTTGCTGTCACCGTCGTTACTGCTGTTTCACCAATTTTGAAAAGGACCTCCAAGGGAAGCCTCTACAGCCTCCTACAAGATTTTTAGCCTCCAGATCCTCATACGAAAGCCCGCAGAGCCTGCCCCGAGGACCTCTAGAATCTCCCAAAAGAATCTCCATAGTCTCCAACCCAGGTATCTGGAGCCTTCGACGAAGGCGGCAGCCCCAAGCGGCTTTCGATCTACACCAAACTCAAAAGGTAGAATTTGGAACAGCCCCCCTTCTATACGGTAACCACTAGTCTAGGAAGACCTTAATTTTGGTGGTTTGGAATTCACCTTAAACTGTAATTCCACCTCCCACCACCAAATAAGTCGCAGAGGATGTGTAAAGGAATAGGGAAGAGGTACAAGAAAAATTTAAATCGTAAGGGGATACATTAGAAACTCATATTCTAACAACATTAGGGCATTGACGAAAGACTGAAACCCTTAGTTGATGAATACATTGCCTTGCTCATGTAATTAACCCAGTTACAAGTAAGTTTTCAGTACAAGATTGGATTACAAACCATTTTTTATAGTAGTTTTACATTTGTTTAAGTTACTGGTCTAGAGGATTGTTTATATCAGGTCTTCGGCGCTCTATCATAAAATTCCCTGTGATTAAACGACGAACACCTACTGGAATTTCATTGATTTCATTTGGGTTCAGTGTGGTAATCATGCCGCTTTGCATGTTTATTTTTATTCGTCGTATAGCGCGATGAGCGTATGTATATATTCCAGAAAGAGTATTAGAACTCTGCACTATTGCAAAGACGTCACCATCGGATGTTGACAATACAAATTGTTTTTGGATTGGCATAGGCCGATACTTATTTCTTCCTGTTTTGAATAAAATTACGTTATCTGTTGGAAAAGTGTATCCTCGAAGTTCAAATTTCCGGCGCGAATTTCTAATGGAAGAAAGCCGAATAAATCTAAAATCAAGCCCACATTCATTTCCGTCAAAAGAAAAAAGCCTAAAAGGAGAGGACGCTGAACTGGTGGGAGGATTCCTCCTGGCAAGAAGAGGCATTACAAAAGAAGATCTAGAGCTGGTAGAAGAAGACTTCAATCTGGCAGAAGGAGACCTAGACCTGGCAGAAGAAGGCCTAGACCTGGCAGAAGAAGACCTAGACCTGGCAGGAGGAGAAGGTTCGGCAGGAGCAAGAGCACTCTCTGACGAATGGCTTTCGAAGAAATTAAGAGGTCTGCGAAGAGGAACACCAGGAATAGGTTCGCCATTAGGTAAACAATCAAACTGTAAACTGAGCCCTGCAAGAAAAAGGAGAGGATTACATTGTTTTAAAGTAAGTTGGTACTCCATTATTACCTATGAAATCGATCCACTTATCACTATTTGCATCAGGGGATTGATAAAATACTTACTAGAAAAACTCGACTAGTAAGTTCTAGTCAGGCGACTTTAGCCACTGTTTAGATTTTATATTCTTAATGGTTATCGAAACTATGTACGTCTATTAAGGCCCCAATCTTGGAGTTAAGCCGAGCTTTAGTTGGCTTCTGATTAGAATCAAAGAACCAACCAATTCTAAATACGAAATGTTCGGTGCTTACTTATTTTGCGTTCCACTTTACTGCAATATTTTCAATTCCCACAAAAAATAAATAATTATGACTAACAATATGCTGCGGCAGTAAGCAGTCGGCGATACGCTTTGTTGCAACAACTCTAAGCAGTGCTACACGACACATCGCTACTCTAAAATTAAATTTACTGATTGTCTTATAAAGGATCTGATTATTAGTAGAATTCAAAATTCAAGTCTGAAATATTCATTATTACAAGGAAAAATACAGATTTATCAAACAATATAGTTATTATGTGCAAGATGGTCGAACGAGCCAATGTGACAATACTGAGAAGCCAGAAATATCGTACAATAATTGTCTATTTCATTAGATGAAGTTTAAAATAGTAGAACAACTTATCAAACCAAGTTTTCATCATTTATCTGGTGCAAGTATTACGTTGTATAAATGATTATTTGCGAAAAGTTTAAAAATATTTTTAAGATTATATATATATTATATTTACCAATATAATTGAGTATGATTGCCAAGTTGAAAACCTGAATATAAATGACTACCATTTTTTCCAAGTAGAGGAGATACTAATTAATATATTATTGAAGAATCGCGTTAACAGTGTAATTAGGAATATTCTGGTGCTTCATTGCAGATTATATAAGAATTTCTAAGTCGTTATCTCACAGACAAAACGCATCATAGAACCAACAAAATCTCATTGCCAGAGAATTCAGGGAATTTACAGCAGTGATAACATTTGATGAAAAATGATACTGCGTAATTACAATTAGATAAAAATGATTAAAAAGTTCGAGTTTCTCAAGTTCGTCTGTTGTCGTTCTCATGATATTTAATGCAAGACTCTGAACCTTAATTAGTCTTAATTATCTTAACTTCTTTGCTTTTTAATGAGAAATTAAATGCTGTACATCATATTATGATGGATTGAGCTGACTTCAATTGATTTTTCTAAAATTATAATTAATTGACCAATTAAAAATCAAAAAGGGATGGAAAAGTAAGATAAAAATAATTGAATATAAATTCAATATAAGTGTTTCAGGGTGGCCTCTAAAAACGAAAACAAAGTTTGTTCTTTTCCCGTTTTAGAAACATTCCAGGTTAATAAAATTGAAAACCTAATCTTTCTACCTGTAAAATTGTTTAATTCAAGTATTAAGTACTTAAAACGAAGTTGAGTGTGTGTTGGTCGTGGGGGCAGAAGCTTTAGACCCACTTTGTCTGATTGAGGGTTAGATTCTCGCCTCGCACTCGGGAAGAGCTCCAGCGATCGGGGATGTTACATCCTGCGAAAGTCTTCAGGGTCTCCAATGAGGTACTCCATAGTTTCTAAGTAGAGCCTCAAATGATGCCCTCCAGAGCCTCTCATGATAGCTTCCAGAGCCTTTCATGAGGGCCTCTATAACATCCAGTGAGAGAATCCAGAGTCTCCCATGAGGGCCTCCATAGACTCTAATGATGGTCTCCAGAATTTCTCATAAGGGCCTTCAGAGCCTGCAATAAGGGCCTTAATGTCCTCCAATAATGACCTCCAGAACCTCTCATGAGGACCTTTATAGCCTCTCATGATAGCTTCCAGAGGCTCAAATGAGGGCCTCCAAAGTTTCATTTCATATTTTATTCTCCAGTAAGATTTTAATTTTTAACAAAAAAAGATTTGAATTTATCCAAATAAGACTAAGTTTTAAAAACGTATTTTAAAACAAAATCATCCAGAGCCACAAATAAGGGGTCTTAATAACCTCGAATGATGGCCTCTAGAGCCTCTCATAAGGGCCTCTATAGCCTTTAATGAGTACATTTAGAGTCTCTTCTGAGGGCCTTCAGAGCCTCCAATGAGGCCCTTAATATCCTTTAGTGATGACTGCAGTGCCTCCCATGAGGGCTTCTTTAGTCTTCAGTAAGAGCATCCAGAGTCTTCAATGAGGGTGTTCATAGCCTCTAATAATGGCCTTAGAATCTCTATTGAGGAACTCTATAGTCTCTAATGATGGAATCCAGAGGCTCTCATGAGGGCCTCCTAAGTCTCCCATGAAGGCCTCTGTAGCCTCTAATGAATGCATCCAGCGCCACCAACGAGGGCCTCAATAGCCTCGAATGATAGCCTCTAGAGGCTATCGAAAAGGCCTCTATAGCTTGCAATGAGTACATTCAGTGTCTTCCATGCGGGCCTTCACAGCTTTCAATAATTGCCTTTTATAAGTGCCTCTGTAGCCTCCAATGAGGGCCTTATAATCCTGCAATGATGGCCTCTAGAGCCTCTCTTGAGGGCCTCTATGGGTTTCATTGAGAGTCCTCTATAGCCTTGCACGAGGGCCCCCAGAGCCACCTATGAATGTTTCCATAGGCTTCTATGAGGGCATATAGTGCCTCTTATGAGGGCTTCCAGATCCTCCAATTATGGCCTCCATAGCCTCCTAAGAGTGCCTTCATGGCCTCCTACGAAATGAGGAATTATAAACAAAATATTTGAAACTAAACAATTTGAATCTGAATCGTTTGAAATAGGAAGCCTTAATTTTTTAAATTGTAGAATGCTAAATGCAAACTTTCAACCGTAAAATTAAACTTGTTTTATTAAAAAAATTATAATTTCTGATTAGAATTTACAATTTTAATTTTAAAGGAAAGGTTAGAAATTATCGTATTTATTCCTTTCCCAAATTAAAAGAGAACATTTTTTGTTTTTATGAATTTTATCGAGCTGAAAAAAAGAAAATTATGGCTTTGAAGTATTTTTAAAGAGGTTTGACAATATTTTCAAAGATTTTAAACGTTTTTAAAATGTTCTAAAAGATTTCAAAATATTTCACAAAGAGTTGGGATATTTTAATGGTTTGAATGAATAGAAATATTGCAGAAAGATTTCACAAATATTTCAAAGATTTCATAAAGACTTCAAGGATTTAAAAGATTTTTTATCAAAATTTAAAAAGATTTTACGAAGGTTGTAAAAGATTTTAAAATATTTAAAATATTTTATTGAGTTCTAAGGAATGCAAAAGGGTTCACAAATATTCCATACAAATTTCATAATGATTTCAAATTCAAAGGTTTCAAACAGGGTACGTTGCACCAGATTTCATAGATTTAAAAACATTTAAAAATAATAAATTGTTTAAACAAACATTCTTGTTTATGTCGGCAGTGATGTTTAGTGATAGAATATTATTTTCCGATATTTTTTATTAATTTTATAAAGAAATTATATAAATAAATGACCAGTGTGGATATTTAAAGACAGAAAGAAATAGTTTTTTCTTCTAATTTTCCTCAAATAATGTCGCCAGTGATGTTCAATAATGGAAAATTATCATCCGATATTTTTTATTAATTTCGCAAACAATTTTGTAAACAAATTTTTTCTTTGATACGTGTAAAACAATAGAACATTTTATTAGTACATTCAGAAAAAAAGAAAACGTTTTGTCTTTTAATGTTGTACAAATTTCCATGTTTAACAATTCTTAAGAATACTACATTATGAAAATCGAAAGAAACAATTACCAAAAAATTACATCACTGGCAACATGCTTTGAGGCTAGTTGCGAAAAAACGAATGTTTTATGCCTTGAAACATCCACACAAGGTATTTGTTCACATAATTTGTTTATAAAATCAATAAAATATATTGAATGATAATTTTTTATCATTAAGCCTTACTATCGACATCATTTGAGGAAAATTAGGAGAAAAAAGGATTTTTTCGACCTTCAAATGTCCAAGTTAAAAATTAGATTATATAATTTGTTTGAAAAATTAATAAAAAATATCGTATGATATTTGCGCACAATTAAACGTCACTGGAGACATCATTTAAGAAAAATTAGAGGGAAAAAAGATTTCTTTCGGCCTTTAAATATCCACACTGTGCATTTGCTTATTTGATTTGTTTATAAAATTATTAAAAAATATCAGATGACAAAATTTTATTTTCGAGTATTATTTTTTTCGATAAAAGTAAGTAATTTCAACGCAAAAAATCACTTTGCACACAGAGAATCCATAGTTTAGACTATTTGTTAAGTTCATTTGTTTATAACAATTAATTTAACAATGTCTTTTTTTGTTTCGAACTACCTCCGTGCTTAAAGTCTGGCAATGTCGGTCACAACCAAAATGTTCACGAAGATAATTTAAAAAAAAACGAAAAAATAGAATGTTTCTTCAATCTTTGCATTTACATCAAAGTTTAATTATAACAAAATAGAAAAATCAGACCACATAAATCTCTTTGAAATTTAGCTGTGTTTTTCTGAAAAAAATCCAAAATCAGTTAAGAAATGCCTGGCACAAGTTATTTTGAAATTATTTGTCATAAAAAAGTTTGTAAAATTTGATAATTCTAGAAATGTCAATAAAAAAATAGGAAGCGAAACGTGTGAAGATGACATGAGAATCCCTCTTGCTAACCTCGTTTCTCGTTAAGCATACTAGGCTCCTGACAAAGGTGCGTGACGCGTGACCGACTTTTACAGTGGAATCGGATCGAACATTTCGGATATCCGGTTCCCTCCCCCTATTCTTTGTCTAGATTGATCTTCTCTTCGTTGCGGGTGCGGTCTGTTATACGTGATAGACATCACTCTTTGTTTTTTCGTAAAAGGCATTTATTCTCAAACTACTATCAACGATCGTAAATGTCCAATCCATCAGTCAAAAATTGAGCCCGAATTCCACAAATCGTCTCAGTAATTTCGAAAATCCTTAAAATCGATGCAAACTCCTTAAAAAATCAAAATACTAGCGACTAAATTTGGACCACAACGAACAAACAAAAAAGGTCCTATTGTAATCTGAAAGAAATAATAATTTTCGGACAAAAGTAAAAAAGAGGGGAAAAAATGAGAAGACAACCAATCACATATCCTTCTTTTTTTTTATTGCATCTTTTTTATTTTTATGACTATAAAATTACCAGAAAAAACATTAAAAATAAAAAATAACGATATTACGAAACGTTGGTATTATAAGTTTATTTTATTTTTTATTTTTATTTTCAATGTATTTTTTTATTGTAATTTGATAGTAATAAAAATAAAAAAGTCGAAAGAAAGAAAAAACGAAGGAAGGGGATGTGGTTAGTTACCTTCTCATTTTTCTTTCCTTATTTTATTTTTGTCCAAAAATTAATTTAAAAAATTTTTTAGATTATAAAAGAAGCTTTTTCGTTTGTTTGTTGTGGTCCAAATTTGATCGTTAGTTTCTTGTTTTTTAAACAGGAGTTTGCATCCATTTGATTATTGGACGTTAAATATGATTTTTATTTGAATTTCAATCTAATATAAAATTTTTAAAATTAAATCAAAAGGATCAATGCCAAAATCAATTTTTTATAAATAAATCAAAAAGCTTTTAAACCTATCTGTTTTTTCCTATGTTTCTATAATATAAAGAGGCGCATGATTATTATTTTGTTGTTTCACGAAATTTTTAATTTAAAATCTAAAATTAATACTACTAGATAATTTTTTTATTTCATACTGTGTAATAAATCAAATAACAAAATAGAAAGGCATTGACAATATATTCTATAAATGATATCTGACATAATATCTGTTTAAAAGTCCTATCATTTCAAGTAAAAATATTACGATTTAAAAAAATTGATAAGTTTTGATTCAAATTGCTAAATTTTGAACCAAAAGAATTGATTGTCAATCAGAAAGATTAATTTTCTATCAAGAAAGTAGAATTTTCATGAAAAAAGTAAATTTTTTAAAGACTTTGAGCTGTTTTTCTAACCAAAGGGGTTTTCTATCAATAAATTTGCAACCAGAAAGTGAAACTATGAACTAAAAAAGATGAATTTTCAACATAAAATGGAATTGTTAAACTTTCAGTAAAAAAATAATTGATCAAAAAATGTAAAAAGGTAGTTAAATTTTCAATCGAAAAGATGAATTTTCAACTTAAATTATGCATCGTCAATCAAAATAATGGATTTTTATCAGAGAAGTTCAACTTTCAACCTGCCCCAGTTGAATTTAAAAAAATGAGTTTTCCGCCAAAAAATTAATTTTCTACCAAAAAAAAGAAGAATCTTCAAGACAGAAAAAGATTAACCTTTAACCAAATACTTGAATTTGCAACTAAAAAATCAATTTTAAACTAAAAAAAGATAGTACAACCAAAAAATGTAATATTTGATAACTAAATGAAAAAAGATTTTTATTTTAATTTGGACAAATGAGATTAATTTACAAATATTTTCAAATTATTAGAATTATTCTTAAAACTTTTAAAAGTCTCCAAAATTTACAAAAAATGGCTCCAAATCCTCCACCTTTTTTCGCAATTTTTAGATTTTAGAGTAATTTTCAAATATTATTAAACTATTAAAATTATTCTTAAAACTTTTAAAAAGTCTTAGAAATTCACAAAAATTGGCTTCAAATCCTCCACCTTTTTTCGCAATTTTTAGAAACCTTAAATTTTGTTTAGAAATTAATTTTTCAAAATAAAAATCATTAAAAACTATCCCAGGAATCCTAAAAATAGTTTCTGATTTTCTTGAAATGTTTAAAAAATCTTAAATAACTCCGGATTTTTACCTTCAAAATCTTAATATATTGACATTTTACAAAATTTGGAAATATTTTGAATCTCATGAAAATTTTTTATTACTTTGAAACCGTCCGAAATTCTTAAAAAGATTTTTTTAATTCTAAAATATCTGCACTTAGTTTTACTTAAATTTTTCCAGTTTTTTTTTAATATCAAAAAACTTAAAATACTTTGAAATAATTTTGAATATTATCTTTGAAATTAATTTTGTCAACTAAAGAATGAGATCAAATTTTCTTGGGTGGATTATGAAAATTTTTTATTCTTTTGAAACCTTTCATAATTCGTAAGACCTTAACTTTTTTTTAAATCTTCACACATCTGCATTAAAAAAATTGCTTTTTTCACAATTAAAAAAATCTTATAAATTTTGTGAATTTAAAAAAAATATTCTCTTAAAATTAATTTCTGAAATTTAAGTATCTAATTTAATTTTTCGATTAATTTAAAGAAGATTTAAGAAATTTTATTTTGGATAAATTCTTTAATGAACTGCATTTAAAAATTTTCTCAAACTTTTAAAATTGTGAATTAATTTTGAATGTTTTAAAATCTTTAAAATACTTTTTAAAACAATTCAAATTTCTCCTAAAATGCAGAAAAATCTGTCATAATTAAAAAAATTTGCTTCAAATATTCCAACAGTTATTTTGCAATGTGTAGAAACAATTTTAAATGTTTCTAAATTTTCTCTAAAAATTTATATTTCTAAATAAAAATAATAAAAAATTCTGCCAGAAATATTAGGAAAATTTTTATGTCATCTTGAAGCCTCTCGAAATTCTATTAAAGGTTTATTCTAAATATCTACAATTTGCTTAGTCTTGAATTTTTTTTTGAAGTTTTAAGTTCATTAAAAATAATTTTTTTTAAACATTGTAAAATGAACAACAAAAAATTTAAGCAAAATATTAAATTTTTTTTATAGTTTAGAATTCTATGAAATTATTTTGTTGTCTTTTTAAATGTGATTTTTAAATTAATTTATTTCAAAACTTACAAATTCTTTTTATTCGCTTGAAAAGTTTTAAAGTTCTTAGGAATTTTCGATTTTTTTTTCAAAATCTTTAAACATTTAAAAAATTTTCTAAGAATCTTAAGACAATTTGCTTATTTTTTTTGGAAATGGTTCAACATTTTTAAAAGACTAGTAAATGTCTTGTAAAACATAAATTTTGAAATCTTTTGAAATAGTTCAGTTTTGCTAAAACAATTTTAAATCCTGAAAATTAAAAAAATTGTTTTAAAATCATTCATATTCACTTTTGACATATTCCGAAACCTTCAAAACTTGAAATGAATCCTTAAAAATAAATTTTAAATAATTTCATATCGAAGAAAGCTTTTTGCTGGTACCCTCCACTATTTCATTACTAGTAATGAAAAAGTTTCTTTACGTGAACCGGCATCGAAAATTAGGATATTCTAAGTTTTAGTCGATAATATAATTTTTTTTATTATTTTGAAAGGTGAATTTTTTTACCAATTATAGCGTGATAGCAAAATGTAAAGAACATAATTATTATCCAATATTCAAAAATAATTTACACCTGAAACATTCACATTTATCTTTAATGTTTGGCAACATTCATAAATAAATTTAATAATGAAATAAAATCACTTATTTCGAAATTTTTATTTACACAATTGATGGTACATAAAATTCTTAATATTTATTAATAAATAAACAAACTTAAAACAGCCCATGAAATTCCCGGCTTCCAGTTCCAACGAAGAAAGGATAAACCGTTTGAAAAGTAGATTTCCTTCTTTATTTATTTGATTGAAAGTTGAAAAGATGGAAAGTTAGAAATAGGGATTTTTGCTCAGCGTACAATCTATCAATGTAAATTTTTATGCAGTGAAAGAATCAATTGGCTCCACCTCACAGTTTCGTCGAGTGTTTTTCTTTGCTTCTGCTTTTTCTCCTTTAACATCACTCATCTTTCTTTCTCGAGACCTTGTCCTCCTTATCGTCCTTGCAATCCGCGTACAAATCGTCCGATAAATCTCGCAGTATGTATGGCGCAATCCCACGTACATAGTACGTGGGATTTCATCACCTTGGCCTCACCTTGTCCGTACCCAGCCAACCAAAAATGAATGAATAGCTAAAAATCAAGGTGAAGAAGTGGGCGCATAAAACGATAACGACCTTTCCAAGCGCCAATTTACTTCTGTTTTCATTTCTAATTATAGTATCTCAAACATATGGTTTATGCCACTTAAATGCAGGGTCAACGGATTTGTTCGAATTAGAGGTATCATTGAAAAATTTATCCTTTCTACAAAGCCAAAATGAAGGCTTCGTGTACATTATTTACGCAGATTTCAAACTAGGATGATACACATATTTTTTGCTCGAATTTTCATCTATTTTGCCCGGCAATTTGTTTGAAGCAACAAAGAAATATATTTTTCTGAACAAAAATTATATTTAGAGCTGGCCGAAGCCCCGCATAAAAAAAAAAACATTTTTGTAAGTTTCTTTCAGAATCGTCAATATTAGCTGAATTTAGTTGAAGCTCATTTTTTGTCTTTACAAATAGCCATAGGATTTGAATTTTATAATATTTAAAAATATTTCAAATTTAATTAAAAATTTAAATTTAAATATTATATTTTGGAAAGATTTTGAAATTATAATGACTTTTTACTCTTTAAGAAAATGTTTAATATTTTTTGAAACGATCTGAATGTTTCGTACAATTTTGAAAAATCTTTCATAATTTTAATAGTAGCCCTAAAACTTCCAGATTCTGTTGTTGACATTTTTTCGAAATGTTAAGAAAATTTTTTTAATTTTCTTAAAAAATTAGGATTAAAACATATAAAATAATTTAAAATTCTCTCAGAATTCTTAGAAAAAAACTCTTTAAAAATTCTAAATATTTTTAAAACGATTTGAATTTGTCCTACCATTGTTTAAAATCTTAACAAAATAAAACTGTGGCCTTAAAACCTTCCAGATATTGTTGCTGACATTTTTGGAAATATTTTAGAATAGTTTGAAATTCTCTTTAAAAATGAATATTCAAGAATGAAAAACAATTTTAAATTTTCCCATACATCTCAAGAAACTTTTTTTAGTATCTTCAAACCTTTCAAAATTCTGAAAAAAATTTGTTTCTAAGTTTTAAATATCTGCCCTTTGTCTTATGGTTTTCAATATTTTCGTAAATTTCAAAAAAGTTTTGAATTTAATTCATAACTTAAAAATATCTTCTAAAATGATTTGAGTTTTGCCGCAAATCTTTAAAAATACTGCAAAATCAAAAAAATTGCCTTAAAATTTTCCAGATTCTTTTTTAAAAATTTTAGGAAATTTAAAATCTAATTATGACTTTTTGCTTTTTTTGTGCATGTTGTATTTAATTAATTAAATACTACCTTATACCGATAATTAGATGTATAATAAAATGTTTAAGAAGTTTATAATTCTTTTTTGTAACTTTTTCTTAAAGTAGAGTGAGAAAGTCGAGGTTTTTAAAAAAATTTTCCAACTTTTGATATTATTTTAAATTTAAGTAAGGTAATAATGAATAATTGTTAAAAAATACAATTTATTTCTTTATAATTATTTTTAATAATATTCAATTTGAATCATGCTAGAAAATTATGAGTTTTTCTATACACTTTGAACTGTTAGTCTAGATTTTACTTGGAGTTAGTTATTAATTACATTAGTATATAACAAATTATTTAAATAAATAATTACTGTTTACAACTATCTTCTTCTATATTAATGCTAGATAATTGCAGTTTCTTTTGAAATGTTAAACTTTATTCCTACTTTTTACATAGAAAAGTAATAAATAATGCAAGTTAACAAACATTGTTGTTTGAAAAATGTATTATTGTGCATAAATATTTTTTCTTAGATAAGTGCTGAAAAGTTGTGGTTTTACCTGAACTCTGACACTTTTTGTCGATTTTTCACTTAGTGAGGTAATTATTAATGCAAGTTAACAAACTTGCTAATTTAAGCAATTAATTATTGTTTATAACTATCTTTTCTTAGAGTAAGGCTGGAAAGTTGTTCTTTTTTCTAAAAATTTTAGTTTTTCTTTGATTTTTTGGTTAACAACAAATATAAAGTGAACCTCAACAAGAATAATTTCTTATTATTTAATTGAATAATTTTTTAAATTAAAATGAATTAATTGAAACGAATAATTTATCATATGTAAGAGAGAATAACAAAGAAAAATGGTGTTAAATATGTTTCTCTTTGAAGTTTATTTATTATTTGTTCATAACTAAAATAGAAAGGCAAAGTTAAACGTTTCAGAAAGACCGAAATTTATTAGCGCTTATATCCAATAAGGTTGTTATAAACAATAATAATTTGTTAAAACCAATATTTTTATCAAGCTGCATTAATTATTACCTCAATAAATGAAAAGTGGAAACAACTTTGAATATGTAAGTGAAATTTAATTTCAATGCATAAATAACAAGTGAAGTTTGCTGGGAACATTAGAAATGATTCTTTATTTTGAAAAATTAATTCTAAGAGAATATTTATAAGGAATTACAACATTTTTTTGATCGATAAATGATAATTTAACAATTATTAATTTGAAAAATAATCGAGTATGTTTGAAATGTATTTAGAAGTTTCAAAAAGATTCCAAAATAATTTAAAATGTAAAAAGATTTCAAAATGCCTAGAAAAACTAACAATATATATATATATTTTTTGAAAAATTAATTAATATTTTCAAAATTAAAAAAAAATCATCTGGATTATGTCTGAAGTATGTCAATTTCTTTCAACAACACTACTACAATCTAAAAATCATAGGAAAAATTCGAGTTTTAAGATAATAATGTTGTATGCAGTTGTTGTAATGTTGTAATGCGGTATGCAGTTTACTGGCTTTTAAATAACAAAATTCCAATTGAAACGTGTTAAAAGCTTCTTTTTATGCGCTCAAATTATCGATTTTCAAGTGAAAACATTTTTATGTTCAAGAGTTTGAATTTTTTAAATTCAATGGCTGGGATAAATTCTTTCTCAATTGTTCAATTTTCATTTGTATCTAAAAAGGAAATGAAAGTAAACGCGAGCAAAACGTAAAACTTTGCGAATTTGAAGGCTGGTTTGGCCTCCACCTTTGCCATAAGTCGTTGGGTGATTTTTGTCAAGCGAAGCTTATTGGCTTCCTGAGCTCTGTATCGATGTGCGCGCTGTAAACATGTGTACGCATTTGCGCATCATGCATGTCAGTGTTCTTCAAGTGTTTTTGTTGACGTACGACGTGATAACTATAAACTTTCCTTAAAGTAGTATAATTTTCTATTTAAAAATCAGTATAATAGATTTGGAAAACGACTCAAATATTTCTCGCAATATTGCGTTTTTTTAGCATGACGCCACGGTCATGGAAGGACCGTTTCAGCCTTTTTTCCGACAGGGCTTTTTACATTTTCAAAGATTTTAGAAAATATCTAGGAAAAATTCGAATCTTTTTAGAATATATTTAAAAGCCTTGAAATTAAGTTACAAAAGGTTGAAAATTTGTAAAGATCTAGAAAAAGTTAAAACTAATTGAAGATTATTTAACATCAAAGAAATAATCTTCTTATAAATTTAAAAGGTTTTAAGATAGGATGTCTCTAGTCGGCCGAACATTCGGGACGGCTGGCCAAGCTTATGGAAAATATTGGAAAATTCATATCGAATTACGGGAAGAAAAGACTCTGCATTCAAGAAAATGAAAAACACTTTTTTGAGATTCCTGGGAGAATTTTAAATTATTTTTTATTTTAAAACATTAATTTTTCAAAAAAGTTTAAAAAAATTTCAAAGCATTTATAAACATGCCAAAAATATCTGGAACATTTTAAGGAAATTTTGTTAATTTTCAAAAATTAAAAAAAAATTTAAGGGAAAATTTGAATTGTTTTAAAACATATTTAGATATTTTGAAAAGCTTGAGAATAGATTTACAATTTTTAAAAACTTTTCATAGCATTTCTAAAAATATCAACAACAAAATCCAGAAAATGATTTTTTTTTATTTTCTGGGAAAGTGAACTATTTGGTTGCAAATTCATCTTTTCTGTTGATAATTTGTCTTTTTTGTACAGAATTAATTTTCTTGTTTGAAAATTTAACTACTTGTTTCAATGCCTACTTTCTTAAAAACATTCTTTTTATTAGTTACAGATTCATTGCTTAGAGCTTGAGAATTTTGTTGTTGTTAAAAATTAATTTTTTAACAGAAAATTTGACTACTCTATTTTTAGTAAAAAATTAACTTTCTTATTGAAAATTCATGTTTTTGGGTTTAACATTAAACTGTCTCGTAAAAATTGTCTTTTTTGCTAGTAAATTAAAACTGTTTTTTTAAATTTTTTCTTTTGGATTAAAAATCTTATCATTTTTGTATAAAGCGAGCGAAAGTTCAACTATTTGGTTATAAATGAATTCTTATTAGTTGAAATATAAATTATTCTAATTTTTTTTTAGATTTCATGTATCGAATTGAAAATTCAACTACATTGTTCAAAGTTGAGCTTTTGTGACTAAGAATTTAAGTATTCGACTTCTAGTTAAAAATTTAACTATTGGACTTTTATATAGAAAATTAATTTCTTTTACCCTGAAAATCCAACTGCTTGTTTGATAACTAACTTTTTTTGTTGAAAATTTAAATATTTTGTTAAAAAGTTTTTTGGTAGAAAATTCAAATACTTTGTTGAAATATCAAGTTATTGTTCAAGAATTGAACAGATTCGTCGAAAATTTAAAGAACAGGTTGAACATTCATGTATTTTGTTGATAATTTTTTTGGTACGAAATTAATTTTTTATTGTTTTAAAATGCAATCACTTAGTTGAATGTTGAACTACTTTGTAAACATTATTTTTTTAGAAGAAGATTAATAATTTTAGCTGAAAATTCATCTCCTGCGTTAAAAATTAATTTTTTTCAACATCCATCTCGACAGTGAGGACTTCCATGCCTCTAAATGATATGCAAAGTACTTTGCGAATCGATGCAAGGGACGCGCATGCGCACTTACAGAGATGCTTAACTTTGCGCACTGGCAAAATAAAAATATTCTTTAAAAACGTGTGTGTCTCGGAACGCATAGTAGAAGTGGAACTTCAAAAGAATATTTAAGCAGAGTGAATTAATAGAATTTAGGGAATTCATAAAATTCATGGAATTAGCCGAATTGAAGAAATGAATGGAATGAAATGAATACATGGCATTCAAGGAATTCATGGAATTTACGAAAGTCATTCGATTCGCGGAATTCAGGGAGTTCACAGAATTAATGGAATTCACGGATTTGAGAGTTCATATAATTCATGGAATTGATGGAATTTACAGAATCCATTGGATTCACGGAATTCTCTGAATTTAAGGAAGTCATGGAATTTCGTGAATTACTTGATGAAAAAGTAAAAATAAAAAAGTGTTAACTAATTTTCTCGGGTGGTTTTCGCAAAAAATATCGTGTGATACACGTACGCACAGGCGATAAATACTCGTGTGATTGCAGCATTTTCCTTCAGCTCTTCGAAATCGTTGACATTTTTGCACTCTCTTCGCTAATGCGCTATCCTCCGACTCGTGCTTCAAGCCTGCGGCTCATGCTGCAAGTTTCACATTTTTGGGAAATCGCCTATTTTGTGTACTTGTATCACAAATAGTAATTTTTGCTGCTAGATAAATTTCCCAGCTAAAGATTTAATTATTTCATTTTAAGTTAAAAATCTAATCTTGAAATCAAGAAATTCAATTATTTTGTTGGAAATGGGTGGATTTTCAACAAGCCCTTATCTCCGATTAATTTGAAACTCGGAATACCGAAGTATTTTGACGCGCTGATCACGAACATAATAGTGAAAATACCGGTAAATTTTTATTTGTATGGCCAAATCCCCCCCCCCTATTCAAAAATTGTTTGTAAATTTTTATTATTGACGGAAATAAACGCAAAAACATGACATTTTTAGTGTTTTGGGGTTTAGACCATCAAAATCAAATTTTCGGGTATTTTGACTATTATATACGTGATCAGTGCGTCCAAATACATAGGTATACGAAGTTTCAAATTAATCGGAGGTAAGCTCTCTTCGGAGGCTTATCCAAATTCGTCTTTTTGACTTGAAAATCTATCAATTTGGTCAAAAATGCAGCTATTCCGGTTTAAGTTTAAGCACTGTCGTTTCAAAATTCGACCATTTGGTTAAAAAGTCAACTAATTCTTAAGAAAATTAAACTTTTGTTAAAAACTTATTTTTTTGTTGGTTGAAAATTGAACTATTTTATTTCAAATATCATTGTTTTTGATAAAAAAATGAAACTGTTTTGTCGAAAATCTGTTCTTTTGGATTATAAATAATTTATTATTATCATTTACATGAATATGCGACTATTTGTTTGATTTATTTTCTTAAAGTTACACTATTTTTATTGAAAATTTAACTATTTGTTCTAAAATTTAATTATCTTGATAAAAATTCCGTTATTTTTTGAAAAGTCAACTTCTTTTTATACAATATTCAACATTGTTGTTGGAAATTTGTATTTTTGTATAGATAATTAATGTTTTTGGCAGAAAGTTTCTTGGTCGAAAACTTTGGCTAAAAATTCAACTCTCTCCTAAAAAAGTATTCTTTTTTATTTGAGAATTAAACTGCTTCGGTTGAAGTTTAATCATTTTTTTCTTCAAATGTTAATTTTTTTTGTAGAAAATTTCACTATATTATTATAAAAATAATATTTTTTCGAAAAAAATCAAACCGTTTTGTTGGACACTTGTGCTTTTGGATTGAAAATAATTTATTATAATTCTTTAGTTAATACTGAATTTGTTTCGGTTGAAGTTCCTCAATTTTTTTTCAAATTCGACCATTCAGTTGAAATTGTAAATAATTGTTAAAAAATTAACCCATTTAAAAAAAATTCGTCTCCTCTTATTTAAAGCTCAACTACGTAGTTGTTAATGAAACTATTTAAATATGAATTTTAATTTTTTTGTTAAAAATGCAACCATTGAGTTAAAAAGTCATCAAAATATTTTAAGTTTAGTAGCACACAGTCATAAAATTTCTTTTGCTGGCATATCTCTAATGTTTCAGAATTTAAAAATATTTTTTTAATAGTACTATTAATGGTTCCTGATGAAATATTATTTCCTTTTTCTGTAGGCTATGGACACATAGCACCAAAAACTCGGAATGGGAAGGTCGTAACGATATTTTATGCCATATTGGGTATACCTCTGATGCTCCTATGTCTTTCCAACATCGGTGACATCATGGCATCTAGTTTCAGGTAAAACTTTTTACTACATTTTCATATTCGGATTTACGTTTCTTCCATAAAAAAGTAGAATCGTTTTCATGCTAAAACGTCTATGCGCAGAGAATAACAATTTTCCGATTTAAAAAGAATTTCATTCATATTTCTTTTTAAAAACTTTTTAAGATTTTATTGATCGAAATCACGTATGCGGCTGATAGTGGAAAACCTCAAGAAATTTTTACTTAGATAACATCAACAATATTCTGTATGGAGAAAAGACATAAAACGTATTCATATTTTTCCATGATTTTGTAGTATTTTTTTCATATTAAAAATTTTGCTCTTAAATATAAAAATACTTTAGAAGCCACGTTTTCTAAAAATCTCAAATTTGTATATTTTAAAAAGCTCTCATCGTAGAATTGTAGTTCTTAGACAAAAATTATACCATAATTTTTCTTAAAAAAATAGTAATTTGTACAGGTTTTGAACGCCAATTTTATCTTTCAAAAGACTCAAGCTAGTTCATTTTTTTTTAAACAGTGTGCGGCAGGGGGCTACACGGCAAAAGTGACACTTTGATGGATTAACTTAGAAATTTTAGGGAGAGGGGGAGGGAGTGGAAGAGAGAGAGGGAGAGGGAGAGGGA
>NC_046663.1:35933526-35943473 GCF_010883055.1 Belonocnema kinseyi | reverse complement strand
GAGAGAGAGATATTGAAATCCGTCGTCTTGTTTATTTATATACTTACGGGCGGTAAACCTTCAAAAAAATTTTAATCGGATGTATTTTGGTTCAATAAGTGATGAAATTTTGTAACTTTTTAATAAAAAGTATATTTAAAGTTATACTACTACGGTGTTTGATGTTTTTGGGGTCGCTGAACACAAAATCCGTTTGTAGAATTGAGACAGCACGTCAGGATTTGCAGTAAAATTTAAAGAATGGTTAAAAACCTGGAATTTCTGCATAAATTACGTCCTCAAACCTACAAAACCCAAATTAACAAGCCTCTAACGCACAAACTAACAAGCTCCAAACCCAAAAACCCCAAACCAAAAAGCTCCAAACTCACAAGCTGCAAAACCACAAACTCCAAATACACAAGATCCATATCCACAAATCTACAAACCCCAAACCTACAAACCCAAAAACCTCAAACCAACAAATCCCAAACGTACAAACCTCAAACCAACCAACCTCGATTCCACAAACCCAAATGCCTCACATCTTATGATACCAATTGATAAATTGGTATAATTTGGGGTTGGTGGGTTTGGGGTTTGTTAGTTTGGGGTTTGTGGGTTTGGGGTTCGTGGGTTTGGGATTCTTGGTTTGGGGTTTATACGTTTGTGGATATGGAGCTTGTGGGTTAGAGGTTTGTCAGTTTGGGGATCGTGGGTTTGTATGTTTGTGGGTATAGATAGACTTTGTTGGTTTGGGGTTCGTGGACTTGGGATTGTTGGTTTGGGGTTTGTACGTTTGTGGATATGGTGCTTGTGGGTTTGGGGTTTGTGGGTTGGGTGTTTGTGGGTTGGGTGTTTGTGGGATTGAGGGTTTGTGGATTTGGAGCTAGTTTATTTTGTGGGTTGTATGTTTGGGGACGAAATTTCCACAGAACTTCCAAGTTTCAACCCATTTTTTAAATTTTACTGCAAATCTTGACGTGCCGGCTCAATTCTGCGAATGGACTCGTGTTCGGCGACCCCAAAAACATAAAGCATACCTATTAGAATCCTACTAGGATCCTAAAACCATTTTGTGGTCCTTTGTTATAGACATTTTTATTCTTTTTTATTTAGACCAACAAAATATCCAAACTTTTTTTGTTGTGCTTTGTTAAACTATTTTTTTTAATAATCTATTATTACATTTTTTGTTAAGGATTTATCTTTTTGTAAATTTATCATTCTTTTGAAAATTGAATTATTACTATGAAAATTCAGCAATTTTGTTAAAATTTTCTTTCTACTAAGAGTTTTTATTTTAAACATTTTTAAAATCTTTTAATTTTTAAAATAATTATTTGTTTTGTTAAAAATTCAAATGTTTTCGAAATTGTATTTTTTTTGTAAAAATTACAAATGTTTGTTTGAAAATTAAATCTAATGAATTTTCTTGAAAATTAATTGGATGAATATTCCACTTTATTGTTTAAAATTTCTCTTGTTTTCTCATACTTACTAGTTTTAAATAAAAATTTGAAAAATTGTAGAGAAAATATCAACAATTACATTTTTATTTGAAAATTAATTTTTAATGTTGACAATTGAATTATTTCACTTTTGGCTTAAAATTTTAGTGGCTAGTTGAGAATTCAATTATTTGGTTGAGCGTTTAATTGCTTTCATAATAATATACTCGTATTTTGTTGGTTGAAAACTATTCATTTTAGTTATAACTTAATCTTTTTAGTTGAAAATTTTACTATTTTGTTGAAAATTCCTTCTTTTTGCTTGTAAATTAATCTTTTTTGTTGAAAATTTGACTTTTTAATTTTCGGTAAAAAAATATATCTTTTGAGATTAAAATTCAACTACTTCGCTTGAAGTGAGAGTACTTTGTTATTTTTCTTAAAGATTATTCATTTTAAAACTTAAGGAATTTAAATAAAATTAAAATTGATTTTAAAATCCTCTTTCATGTCCAATAATCAAGTTAATGTGCAAAATTTCTGAAAATAAAACCAAGAACTCAACAACCTAATTCGGAAAACCACAATAAAATGTTCCTATTGCAATTTGCAAAAAATATAAATTTTACTAAAAAATAAAAGAAAAAAATTATTGTTTTGGACAAAAATAAGAAAGAGGGAAGAAAAGTGAAAAGGCAGCTAGCTAAATTCCCCTAATTCTCTTTTTATTTTTATATACTTTTAAAATATTTTTATTATTATCAAATCACAATAAAAAAAAAACATTTTAAAAATATAATCGCCAATATTTTGGCACTTATACAGCACCCTTATCAAGGCAAAAACTAATAATAAGAATAATTCAAACAGGCAGGAACAACAACGTAACCACGATGCTGTTTCTGCCTGCTCGAATTATTACATTATATTATTTATTTTTTAATTAAATTTTTTTATTGTCATTTGATAATAATAATAATTAAAAATAAAAAAAAAATAAAAAGAGAAGCAAGGGGATTTGGTTGATTGTCTTCTCATTTTTCTTTCCTCTTTTTTATGTTTTTCCAAAAAAAGAATTTTATATAAATAAAAATACGTGGTCTTTTTTGTTGCTAAATTGTAAAAATTTAAAGGGATCTTGAAAAAATATTTTATTTTAAATTAGCACTTTAGTATAGAGTATACAATGTATGAAGATGCCGAAGAATTGAAGTTTCTCTTGCGAATGTATGTGTTCTTAATTGAATGGTGTGATAGTAATGCGATAGTAGTACGAATTATGGTATAATGGAACAAAGCTCATATGTCCAATCATTATTAAAAGCCACGGTAATGTCTGCTAAAATTCGATGGTATTAATGGGCTGCGTTTAATGAACTGAAAGCTAGTGCAGAGGCGATGCATCTATAATTTCAAGAGTAGAAATTTGCATTCCACTGTAGAGTGTTAAGCTTAAAAATTTATCACCGTGCTTTTACAAAATTGAGATAATGTGAATGGATACAGCTACATAAAAGCAACACAATTAGGTTGATAAATCATGCCGATCCTGTTCCTTTATATAACTAAAGAAAATCAATAAAAAATAACATACTCACGAATCACAAGAAGAGGGAAAATATGAGAAATGAGGGGAGGTGAAATAGGAGGACGGAGGGGAAATTGGGGAGGAGATGACAAGATTTTAAGGGAGGGGAAGTAGGAGAAGTGACAAACAAATTATTTTAAAGAAAATTAACTTGGGTACTGTTCAGTTTGAAGGGCTTTAAATTCTTAACTTTACAGTAAAAAATTTTCAATTTTAACAAAATAGTCCAATTTTCAACTAAAAAGAGAATTTCAAAAAGAAGTCAACTTTTATATAAAGAGATGAATTTGTCACTAAAATGATAACTTTTCGAATCAAATAGAATTATTTTCAAGAAATATTTTTCTGTCAAGAAGTAAAAAGTTCATCTAAATTGTTAAACATTCAAGCGAACCGATGAACTTTCTGTAAAATAGTTTATTTTTCTACCAATAAATAGGAATTTGCTACCAAACTATTATAATTTTCAACAAAAAAAATCTAAAACCAAAAATTGAAAATTCCTTTTTTCAGTAAAAAAAAGAATTTTCGGCAAAATAGTTCAATTTTCTACTGAAGGGATGAAGCCTTAACAATAAATAATAAATTTTAAACAAAGTAGTCAAACTTTCAACCGAAAACATGAATTTTGAAACAATAAGGAAATTTTCGAACAAAGCGACAAATTTCCAACAAAAAAAGTTAACTCTGATATCAAACAAATCAAATTTTTAACACAATACATACATTTTTAACTATAAAAATTATTGTTAAATAAAAAATCGATTAATTAAATTTCTAGTCGAAAACATTAATTTTTCATCCTTTAAGAAGAAATTTTCAACAAAATGGTAAAATCAAACCAAAATGGATTAATTTAGAACTAAACAGTTGCGTTTGTAACCAAAAAATGGAATTAAAAAAAACCACTTTTCAACTACTAATAGAAAATGTCCTTTTTCAGTAAAAAAAGTAGTTTCATATGAAAAAAAAAATTTTAATATAAATAGTTCAATTTCATACCTAATAGATGAAGCTTCAAATAAAGAAGATCAATTTTTGACAAAATAGTTCAACTTTGAGCCAATGACATGAATTTTGATAAAATAAGGGAATTTTCCATGAAAAAATTTTTTTAACTGAAATAGGTCAATTTTCCAATTAAAAAAAATCAAAAACCTCAACATGATACATGAATCTTCAACTAGAAAAGATTTATTTTTTACAGAATACAAGAATTTTCAACAAAATGGTTGAATTTAAAGCCAAACGGACGAATTATCTATCAAACGGTTAAATTTTCAAACGAAAAATATGATATTTTAAGAAAAAAGTTTATTTTGTACCAAAGATTTTACTTTTCGTAAAAATAGTTCTGTTTTTGAGAAAAGGACTTAGTTTTTAGTTAAAATTCTAATCCACACATCTATTTTCTAACCAAATAGTTTAAATTTTAACCGAAGAGTTGTATTTTCAAACAAAACAAAAATCATTTTTTAAAAAGATGAGGAATTTTTAACAACAAACATAAATTAACAGCCAAGCAGTTAAATTTTCAAAACAAGAAGATTTATTTTCTACCAAAAAATACCGATGGACACCAGTTGAATTTGGAAAAAAATTCAAACATAGGTAATTTGCAATTCTTTGTTGTTTTGCTTTCAATTATTAAGAAAGTTCAAACAATAGTTAAATTATTAGTCGACAAAATTAATTTTTAAGAAAATGGTTGAATTTGAACCCAGAGGTTTAATTTTCTAAAAGAAAAGAGTTTCGAAAAAAATAGTAGAATTTTCCACTACAAAAGATGAAATTTATACACAAATTGGTTTGATTTTTAATCGAATAGTTGTATTTAAAAACAAAAATAATTTTCTACAAAAAAGAAAAATTTGGAACAACAAACATGAATTATCAGCCAAGCAGTTAAATTTTAAAACCAAGAAGATTTATTTTCTACCAAAAAATACTAATTGATACCAGCTCGTTGGATTTTGAAAAAATGTTCAAAAAAAGATAATTTGCAATTCTTTGTTGTTTTGGTTTCAATTATTAAGAAAGTTTAAACAATAGTTGAATTAATAGTCTACAAAATTGATTTTTAACAAAATCGTTGAATTTTGAACCGAGAGGATTAACTTTCTAAAAAAAAGAGTTTTGAAACAAACAGTTGAATTTTCAACTACAAAAAATAAAATTTCTACAAAATAGATTAATTTTTATCCGAAGAGTTGTAAATTTTCTATTAAAAAAGGAATACTTAAATTTTCTGTTGGAAAAATTAATTTTCAACCGAAAAGATTAATTGTCAACGAGAAATCTAATATTTAATATTTTAGACAGGAAAAATTTACATTTCAAATTTAGGGAAGTTTAATATAATAAAAAGACGCATTTTTAATAATAAAGTTTAATCCTCTACTAAAATAGATTAGTTTTCACCCGAACCTTTGCATTTTTTACCAAAAAATTATATTCCTACCAAAAAATATGAAACGTAGGCGCAGGCCGCCTTCAAGGAAGGATTTCGTAGCCTATTAAGACCCCTCCCGCATTTCACTTCCCCTCTACTCTTCTAACCCCCTCACTATGCTGCCCCTCAATTCACTTTCCTCCCCCACTCCTAACCTACTTCGTCTTACTTACTACCCCTCCCATAATTTTCCCTCCCTCCATTACTATCCATCCCGTCACATCCTCGCTACCCCCACCCCTTATTTTCCCACCACTCCGTTACTCTCTCAGCCCTTTCCTCTACTTCTCCTCCTTGAAAAAAAGGTAAATGGAAGAATTAATTTTCTGCAATAAAAAAAAACGAATTTTGAAACAGATAGTTGGATTTTCAAATGAAAAGGGATAGTTCAGATTAAAATAGAACTTCAAATTTGGAACAGAACAGCTATATTTTCGACCAAACAAAAGAATTTTTAATAAAAATTATGAATTTTAAATAAAAAAAAAGATTTAAAAAAAAGTAGTTTATCTTGACTAAATATGTGATTTTTCTACCAAATTGTTAGACTTTTTGTTTTTTAGGGATTCGTAGACATGAATATATCAGACGTAAGAAATGGATTTTGCCCCGTGCGCCCCACCTCTTATGACAGCATACAAAATTTTTTTATCTCGCCCCCCCCCCCTCATCCAATAGTCCAAATGTAATTTATGCATTGTCCTTTAAAATAAGAGCATACTCGCGCAAATAATTACGATTATAGTTATTTTAATTGTTATTAATTAAAAAATTTCATATTGATCAGATATAGTTTATTTCTACTTAATTTAAAATCGAATAATTCCAATTTGATATTATTTACCCATTTACATATATCATTGCTTCGTATCAATTTCTCCTAAATCCTCAACTTTAGATACGCATTCATTTTCATTTGAGTAATTAATGTTTGTTTTTGTAATCAAGATGTCTATGCTATGTACCATTAATTTTAACATAAAATGAAGTCATTTTAATAGAAAATTGCATTTCGAGTGGAAAATGTATTTTCAAATATTGTCAGATATTTCGAAATCCAGAGAAGAAAATAGCGCGAAAATTTCTTACTGACGTATTTCAAATAATTTTTCTCAACAATGTGCTTCAGGTTTTTATATTGGAAGGTCTGCTGTTACGTGTGCACTCGGCCTCCGAAGAAAAAGAGACCTCGTAAAAATTTCTCTAGAGCGCAGTCTGTCCGTCAATCTTCGTATGTATATCCTGTCATTATATAAACGAACATAGTACCTAATAGTAACTCTTCGTCTGAAGATTATTACTTTAATTTGTCTTTTCTGACACTGATTGATATATTTTTAATTAAAGTATCAAATACAATACAATACAAGTATATGGAGAAAATGTTAAAAAACAACAAAGATGATTAATAATTATACTGTGAGAACAAATTTGATTATGGAATTTTTTTGTTCTGTTATTATAATTCAATTGAATTTATAAAGTATTTTTAATTATATTAAAATAAATTTTAAGCAGAAAAATAGAAAAATGCATTGAATATTATCTTAAATGAATTTTCATTCATATCGATTCCAATTTTTGGTTGAATCTACGCAAAAATAAATGCGTTTTTTGTTAGTGAAAAAAATGATATTTAGACCAAGTAGGCAGGATGGCTAAAAAACCCCAGAAAATAAAATTCCCGAGACTATAAAACTCCCGAATTGCAAAATTTACAAAAAATAAAATTCCTGAATAATAAAATTGCCAAATAATAAAATTTGCAAGTATTAAATTTCTCAAATTTGAACGTTCCCGGATAATAAAATTCAAAAATTCCCGAATAATAAAATTTTCGAACAGTTTATAATATTATTGAATTGAAAATTTCCCGAATATAAAATTCCAAAATTAAAAAATTCCCGAATAATCAAATTTCCGAATAATTTATAATATTACCAAATTGGAAAATTAGTGAATAATAAAATTCTTGACAGTTTATAATATTAATGAATTTAAAAATTTCGAAGTAATAAAATTTCCAAATTGGAAAATTCCCAAATTAAAAAATTTCCCGAATAATAACATTCCTGGACAGTTAATCATACTATAAACTTGGAAAATTCCCAAATTTTACAATTTAATTATAATAAAATTCCAGATTTATAAAATTTCTTAATAACAAAATTCGCAAATTGAAAAATTTCCGCAAATTAAAAATTCCAAATCGAAAAATTGCAGAACAATTTATTATATTACCAGATTGAAAAGTTCCCGAATATCGAATTTGAAAATTTCCTAATTATAAAACTTTCGATCTATATAATTTCCGAATAATTATATTCCTGACTTATAAAATTCCCGAATGATAAAATTCCCGAATTGATAAATTTTGAAATAATCAATTTCCCAAACATTTTGAAAAACTGATAAATTCCTGAAATTTTTATAATATTACCAAACTGGAAATTTCCAGAATAAAAAAATTCTTGACAGTTTATAATATTATCGAATTTGAAAATTTCATAATAATAAAATTTCCGACCTAGATAATTCCCGATTAATAAAGTTCCTGAAATATAAAATTTCTGAATTAATTTATTTCAAAATAATAAAACTCCTGAACAGTTACCAATAATACAAAATTTTTAAATTTCTGACTATTACAATTTCTGGATAATAAATTTACCGAATTAGGAAATTTTAGAACAATAAAATGCCTGAATTGAAAAATTCCGGACTTATAATATTCCCGAATAGTTTATAATATTACCAAGTTGGAAAAATATCCGAATAATAAACTTTACGAAGTGGAAAGTTTCCGAAAAATAAAATTCCCAAATTGGAAAATTCCCGGCTGATAAAATTTTCGAATAAAAAAAGTCCCGAATTATAAATTAAATAACAATAAATAGTCCATAACTTAAAAAATTTCGAATAATAAAATTTTTGAAAGTTTATAATATTACTGAATTCGAAAATTTCTGAATAAGAAAATTCCCAAATTTGAATAGTCTTGAATAAAAAAAACTAAATATTTATAAAATTCCCGAATAATAAAATTTCTGAAAATTTAAATTTCCAAATTTAAAAATTCCCAATTTGACAAATCCCCGAATTATAAAATTACTGAATAGCTTATAAAATTGGTGCGGCTCAGAAATCCCGGCAAATAAAATTTCCGACACTGTCAAATTCTCAAAAAATAAAATTTTCGATTAATAAAATTTTTTGATAATAAAATTTTCAAATTGAATGATTCGCGAATCGGTGAATTCCCAAAGGTTAAAATTAAATTGAAATTAAAGTTGGGAATTTTATTTTTGAGGATTTTTCAGTCGTGCCTAATTTAGGGGCGATATGAATGAAATTCAAAAACAAAATTAAAACCACCTAATGATGCAGTAAAAAAATTTGATCATGGAATTTATTTTAATTAGTCATAAATCGATTATTAAACTACTACTTTAAATTACAATAATCTGTAATAGGGCAATACAATTTTCCAAATAAATAACTACGTAGCTCATTTAAATATCTATTAAGTTAGGATACTTGCCCATATTAAAAGATATTTTTTCAGGAGATATCCTGGAAATTCACGTCGAGCACCATCATTTCGACGATCGATTCGAGCCAGTCAAAGATCAGCTGATTCAGCATTAGGAATTTCCCTGAGGACGACTCGGTCATTGCATTCTGATAACGATTACAGGTGAATAAGAAATGTTCATTCATTATTCAGAAATTCTGAATAAGGATCGTAAATTATTGAGTAGTTTTCAGAGTGGCCATAGGTCAGCATATCCAGAAAATTTTTGTAAGAAGTACTTTAAGAAAATAAAAAAATAATCAAGGCTGGTAGACAATCGCTTTTTTTCATAAATCACTTTTAAGTCCCTTTTTTATGATCTTTTAAAAGATTCCAAAAAATTTTTAATCGATTTATATCGTTTGAATGGTTTTAAGGAGATCTGAAAGATTTTCGAGTGATTTTGAAGATTCCACAGAATTTGGAATAGATTTGAATAATTTAAAGGTATTCCAAAGGATTTCAAAGATTTTAGGAAATTTATTAAGCCCCCAGAGAATTGTACAGAGCTTTAAAAAATGGCATTGGATTTCAAAAGATTGCAAGCGCTTTGAAATATTTGACAATATTTTTAAAGATTTCAAGGAATTCTTCATAGATGTAAATAATTCGAAAATATTCCACTGGATTGAAAAGATTTTAGGAAATTTCTAAAACTTCTAGAGAACTTTACAGAGCTTTAAAAATAAAAGGTAATAGCAAAGATTTTATGAAATCTCAAAGGTTCCAAGGAATTTGTAAATGATTTCAATATTTTAAAAATATTTAAAAGAATTTGAAAGGTTTTATGGTATTAAAAAAATCCTTGGGTCGCTCCGTGTTCTTAGGGTCCACGAGGCTTTTGCTGGATCGTCGTATTGATTCCTTTACAGACTGTAACCACCTATCTCACGGTTGTGAGAC
>NC_046663.1:35918599-35933426 GCF_010883055.1 Belonocnema kinseyi | reverse complement strand
TACGAGTATATATAAATTTAGGGTATTTTTGAAATTTCAAAGGATTTTAAAGAAATAAGGGATTTCTTGTAACTTTCACAACATTTTTAAGACCTTTTAAAGAATTGAAATGATTTAAAAATGTAAGGATATGTCGAATATTTGAAGGAATTTGCAATATATTTTCATAATATCAAACAATTCCAACAAATTTGAATACTTTTAAGTAATTTTTAAATACCCTAAGGAATTTTTAAAAGCTTTACAAAATTTCTTGGGATTTCAAAAGATTTTAAAGAGTTCGAAAGATTTTCGAATATTTTAACAAATTTTAACGAATTTTTAAGAGCTCTAAAAAGTTTTAAAGGATTTTGAAAGGTTTTAAATGATTAAAAGTATTTTAGGGTATTTAATATGGGCCGTGACGACGTGTCAAAGTAACAAGACGTTTTCGGTATAAGTAAGGGGAGGATTTTTAAAGATTTTAGGAATTTTTTTAAAATTTCAGAAATTTTAAAATTCTTACAGAGCTTTAAAAATTACAAGTAATTAGAAAAGATTTTACGAAACCTCCCAAGATTCCAATGAATTTGTAATTGTTTTTATTATTTTGAAAATATTCAAAGGAATTTGAAAGGTTTTATGGCTAAAAAACCAAGGTGTTTTTAAAAAATGAAAAAAAATTTTATGAGATTTTAAATGATTTCAAAGATATATATATATCTTTTTATAAAATGTTTGATAAAATTTCAAAGAATTTTCAAGAGCTTTAAAAAGTTTCAAAGGATTTTAAAGATCTTAAGCATTTTTTCAAACTATCAGAAAATGTTAAGAACCTTTAAAAGATTTGAGAGGCTTTAAATAATTTCGGAATATGTGAAATATGTAAAGAAATTTAAAATTTAGTTCCATAATGTAAAAGGATTCAAACAAATTTGAATAATTTTCAAAAACTTTAAGGAATTTCTATAAGCTTTAAGAAATTGCATGGGATTTGAAAAGATTTTAAAGGGTTTAAAAGATTTTAATATTTTAAAAAATTTCAAGGATTTTTCAAGAGCTTTAAAAAGTTTCAAAGGGTTTTAAAAGGTTTCAAAGGATTATAATTATTCTAGGGTATTTAATACAGGCCGTGGATATGTGTACCGAAAAAAAATACGTTAAAAATTTCGGTACAAGTAACCAGACGTGTAGCTGCTATTTTTCAGTACGCTCAGACACTTCTTTAATATATTCCAAAGAATGAAAAAAATATTTTAATAATTTGAAAACATTTTGGAGGATTTTAAAGATTTAAAAATTTTTTTGCAACTTTCAGAATATTTTAAACATCTTTAAAAGGTTTGAAAGACTTACAAAAATTCTAGGATGTTTTAAATATTTCAATTAATTTGCATTTCATTTCCATAATTTAAGAGGATTTAAAAGAATTAAAAATTTACAAGGTATTTTGAAAAATTCTAAGGAATTATTGAAAGCTTGAAAAAATTTGAACGTTTCCAAGAGGTTTAAAGAATTTCAAAAGATTTCAGAGGATTTAAAATATTTTAGGGTGTTGAATATTGACTCGCGACCACATGTACCGAAATTTCGATACAAATAGCCACATTTTTTTGGTATTCCTGGGGTTTTGAAATAATTTTTGAGGACTTTGCCATTAATTTAATTAATTTAAAGAGATTTGAAAGTATTAAACAAATTTTAGTATATTTTAAAAAATATCAAGGAATTTTTAAGAGCTTTAAAAACGTCAAGGTATTTCTAAAGAGTTCAATTGTGTTTAATAATTGTAAGTTATTATAAAGGATTCTAAAGATTTTAGGGAATTTTTATAACTCCCTGAGAAATTCAAAAAGCTTTAAAAATAAAAAAGGTATTATTAAAGATTTTGAGATATTTCAAAGATCAAAAGGAATTTAAGGTAATTTTAAAAACTCCCAAAAATCATTAGGAGCTTAAAAAAATTCAAAGACTTGTAATATTTTGAGATTATTTTAAAAGATTTGAAAGTATTTTCCAGGGATTAAAAAATTTGAAGAAATTTCGAAGGATTTTAATAAGTTTGAGCGATTATAAATTGTTTCTAGGATTTTTAATAATTTCCTAGAATTTTAGAATATGTGGAATAATTTTATAGGAGCTATAAGGTTTTAGGATATTCTAAAAGATTTTGAATGATATTATCAGACTTAAGTCGACTTCCACGATTTTAAGATATTTTGAAAGTTCCTAAGGTATTTTAATGAATTTTTCAGTAGTTCCAAAAATATAATTAGATTTCACAACTTTTTGCTGCATTTTAAAGAATTTATTCTCAAGAAATGAGAGATTTCTTAAGATTTCAAAGGAATTCAAATGTTTATAGATATTATTAAAGATTTTAGGATATTTTAACAGATTCCGAAAAATTGTTAAGCGATTTCAATAATTCAAAGGAATTTAAAAAATTTGTATAGCTTTCAGGGTATTTAAAAAATGCCAAGGAATTTCTGAGAGCTTTAATAAATTTTAAAAGATTTTGCAAGATTCTAAAGGATTGGCAATAATTGAGAGCATTTTGAAAGGTTTTAAGGAATTTGGAATAGGTTTCAATAATTTGAAGATACTCTTAATATTTTTAAAAATTTTAGGGAATTTCGAAATTCGTCAAGGTATTTTAATAACTTTTTGCAGGATTTGAAGAAATACAATCAAATTTCACGGGATTTTATAATATTTTGCTAGATTTCGAAGAATTTATTTACAGAAATTGAGAAATTCTGTAGGATTTCAAATTAAAAAAAAATATTTTAAGGTATTAGCAAAAATTTTAAAGTTTTTACCATGTTACAAAAGATTCTAAAGAATCTTTAATTGATTCCATGAATTTGAAGGGACTTACAGAACTTCAAAAAGTATTGCAAGAGAATTTAAAAATTTTAAATTATTTTAAAACCTTTACCAGATTTACAGTTGGATTTACAGAAAATATAAAATTTCATATAATTTTGTGAGATTTCTTAATATTTTTATTGATTTCAAAGAATTTATTTAAACATTTCGTAGGGTTTGAATGATTTAAAGAGATTTAAAAATATTTTTTACGACTCATTTGAATTTAGTTCGAATTCAACTTGTATTAATTTCTATTTTTTTCCAACTTTTTGGACTTTTCTTGCATTTATAAGCCCTTTAAATCCTTCTTAATACACACAATTTTACTCCATCCAAGATATTTTTTTAGTTTTTGTTTAATTCATCTTAAGATCTTTTAACTCACATTGAATTCTTGGGTATTTTATCATATTCTTTTGAAATACCTTTCATTTTTCTAAACTCGCTCTAAGTATATAATTTATCATTTAATTTTTTTATATTTTTAATTCCAATTTATAATTTTAATCAATTGCAGTTTTTGGATTTTGTCTTATAAATTAAATTATTTTGAATTTAATTTGAATTATTTTTAAGTCTTATGAATCGAATGTTTTTGAACTCTTCAAATTCGAAAGACCGTTAGTCACATTATTAATGCAAATTAGCCACTTTTAGTCACTTTTTGAGTTGTAAATTGGTTACTTCTGGAAAATTTGTTCAGTTTCAATGGTCACTTTTTCAGTTTTAAATTTTTTCTGTTCCATTTTTTAAAAATTGGCTATTAAAAATGTTAGGGTCGCCGCAAATCTTTATTTTTAAAATTTCCTGACTTTTCATGGACTAATCATGAAAAGTCAGGGAATTTTGAAAATAAAGATTTGCTGCGACCCTGAATTTTATTTTAGTTAGAGTACTTCGTTAAGTCAATCGAATTTTATAAGTTTCTATACAGGGTGTCCAAAAAGTTCCGGACGTCCTGAATATTTCCTCAGGTAATGTATCGTTAATTGATGTCAAGATCATTCTTAGAGTGAATTTTAACGAAGAATTCAATAGTGACCTTTAATTTGACCTTGACGATGGCCTTAAAGGTTATTTCAAGATCAACTTGAAAAAATGTAAAAGCCCCTTTTTGACAGCGGAAATCGATAGAGTAGAAAATTTCACGTTCAAATATATATTAAGGTCATAGGTTTAATTTGACCTTGGAGGTCTCTCTAAGGTCATTAAAACTTAAACAAGGTCGGAACACCTCTGAGATCAGCAGCTTCAAAAAAATTCTATCAATGGAAGTTATTTGTTTCAACAAGGAAATTGAGTAGTGACCTTGATTCTGATTTTCAAGGTTATCATCAATGTCAAATTAAAGGTCACGATTGAATGTGCCTTGTTTAAACGAATAACTTCTATTGATATGAATTTTTTTCAAAAGTTGCTGATCTCAGAGGTGCTCGGACCTAGTTTAGGTTTTAATGACCTTAGAGTGACATTCAAGGTCAAATTGAACCTATGACCTTGATACATATTCAAACGTGTAATTGAAAAGTCTTTTAAACTTGAAAAGTATTTTAAAGTCATCGGTAATGTTGAATTAAATGTTACTATGGAATTTATTGTTAAAAGTTACTTCAAAAATACCCTTGAACTTTATAAACACTATTTTACTTGAAGAAATAATCAGGGGTCCAGAACTGTTTGGACACCTTGTCTAAAATCAAAAGTGTTATTCTTTAAATTTATTATCGGAACTGTATCAATTTAACAAATGAAAAACGATTACAATTTAAAAACAATTTGAAACAAAAATTATTTCCTTCTGATAGGTATCACCTTCGAAGATACGATGGTATTGATCAGAGAAGGCCAGGGTCTTATCAACCATCAGCTGGAGCAAACTTACACGTAGATCCCAGACAGTCGACGATCTCCAGGTATTCAGATGTTCCAGTTTCTACTCCCAAGATGACGAGAGGTACGAACAAGTTGCGCGCAGAGGGTGCGAGATTTCGTAGCGTAAGTTAATTTAATTAATTGAAAACTAATTCATGAATAAAAAACTATTTCATTGACAGGGTGGAAGCAGGTCAGGGAAAACCTGAAAATCAGGAGAAATCAGGGAATTTCGCTGGTCAGTGGAAGTTAAGTAAAAGTCGGGGAAAAGTCAAACATTAAAAAAAAATTGCCAAATTCAGGGAATTTCTTAAAGAATCATCTTTAGTAACTGCTAAGAAAAATTAGGACTGTCGCGCAGTCACTTTTAGTTAATCTTTTTCTCGAAGCACTTTTTAGTGAATTCTGAAAAATTCGTAGCTTTGGGAAGGAACCCTTGAGTTTCGGTTAGGTGTCTCTATTGTCTAATGGAGGGGAAATGAGGGTTGAGGAAGTAAGAGGAAATACGATTAAGGGTAATGAAAGGAAATTAAGGGAAATGAAGTACTGGAAAGTGAAAGGTAGGGTAGAGAAGTGAAGTGAGGGAAATTAGAGCAGGGTAAGTAAGGCCAGTGATGGAAAATTAGGGATGGGAAAGTAGCGGACGTAAGGAAACATTGGGTAAGGGGAAGTAGAGTAAATTAGGGATGGGGAAGGAGGAGAACTAAAGGGATTGTAACAAGCAGGAAGTAAGGAGTAGTGAGAAGTGGCAAAGTAGGGGAAATTAGGGAGGGGAAGTAGGAGGAGTTTGTAAAAGTTAGGGGAAGTAGGAAAATCCTCACAAATAAGGATAAGTAGAGAGGGAGACGTAAGGGCTGTGAAATTAAAGTAGGGGAAAGAGTGTGTTGGCTGGCGAAGTGAGGATAGGATGAAGTTGAGCAAGGCGGGAAGTTTTAATTAAGGGTGGGGGAAGTAGAGGAGATAAGAGGAAAGGAAGTACCTGAAGTAGATTCAGTGAATCGAAATAAGGTAAGTAGGTAAAGCAGGAGAAAATAAGTAAAAATTTGGAGAGGCAAATTAATGTAAATTAGAGAAGGGAAACTAGAGGATGTGGGGGAATGGGAACTATCAGGAAGTAAGGGGCCATGAGGGTTGGGTAAGTAGGAGAAATTATAGATGAGAAGCAGAAGTGAGTGTGAGTAAGGGAAGTCAGGGAAAATGCTGAGAAAAGATGATAAGTGGAGAGGCGGAAGTAAGGGTTGTGAAATCAGAGAAGGGGAAACTGTGTATTAGACAAAAGAATATGGAGACGGTGAAGTACCGGAGAACAAAGTTGAGGGAGGTGGAAGAGACGGAATTCACGGTGGGAGAAGTTGAGGAAATAAGGGCAAGAGATTTATCTGAACTAGCTTAAGGAAAGGGGATTAGAAGGCAGTAGGTTAAGTAGGAGAAAATAAGGGGAAATTTGGGAAAAGGGAGTAGTGTACATTAGAGGAGGGGAACTAGGGGATATCAGGGGATAAGAAATAGCAGAGAGTAAGCAGTAATGAGGGTTGGGGAAGGAGGAGAAATAAGGGAGATGAAGAAGTTACTGTAAATATAAGAAAGTAGTAATAATGCCTAAAATTGAGGATAAATAGGGAGACTCAAGTAAAGTTTTGGAAATTAAAGTAGGGGACGGTTGTGTTAACTGGGAAAGTAAGGAGTTGATGAAGCTGTGGATGATAAAGTTGGGAAACGTGGAAGAGGGTCAAATGAGGGTAAGAGAATTTAGGTAAATAACGGCAAGGGAATCAGCTTAAGTAAAGTGGAATATAGGTAAATAGGTAAAGAAGGGGGAAATAAGAAAAAATTATAGTAGGGGAAGTAGCGTTTATTAGAGGAAGGTAACTAGGAGAAGTGAGGGGATAAAAAATAGCAGGAAGTTAGGGGTAATGAGGGGCAGAGAAAATAGAGGAAATTAGGGAGAGGAAGTAAGATAATTAAGTGTGAATAAGGGGATAAAGAGGAAATGCTTAGAAATGAGGTTGAGTAGAAATTGGAAAGTGTTGGCTCTGAAATGGAAGTAGGGAAAAGGGGGGTTTTAGCTGGGGTAGCTACGAGAAGTAAGGAAGGGAAATAAAGGAATCTAGGGGGAGTAGGGGAAGAAAAGTATGAAAAAGTAGTTAATTGCTTCAATGAAAGATTACCTAAGTCACTTTTCTCTTACGAAATTAAAGAAGAGAACCCAAGGGTTAAACACTATTAAATTTAGGTCTGTGCCTATTTTCGTATTTTCTTGAAATATTTTAAAAGATTTTAGGTTATTTTAAAGGATTCTAAGGTATTTTTAATAGATTTCTATCATTTGAAGAAATTTTAAATATTTTAGTTTATTTTCGGAAATTAAACAAATTCGTAAAATATTTTAAGAGGTTTTAATGAATCTTAATGTATTTTAATGAATTATTGATAATCTCAGGAAATATCAGATTATGGTATAATATTTGGATGGCTTTCAAAGAATTTTCAATTGATTTAAATAATTTGAAGATAGTGAAAAAAATTTAAAGGTTTCAGGATAATTTTTAAAATTCCAGAGAATTGTTAAGAGCTTAAAAGATTTCAAAGGTTTTCAAAAGATTTCAACGGGTTTTAAACGATTTCAAAGGATTTTTAAGGTATTTTAAGGTACTTTTAAAACTTACAAAGTATTTTAAATTGATTTTCGTATTTTAATCGGATTTCGAAGGAATTGTATTATCGTAGGGTATTTTAAATAATTCCATGGAATTTTCAGCTTTAAAAGAAGATTTGAACGGGATTTAAAAAATTTAAAAGGCTTTTCAGGTGTAATAAGGTACTTTTCAAACTTCCAAGAAATTTTCAATTAATTTTTGTTTCAATCAGTTCGGTCGTTGGTTCCTTGTTTTTATTTTAAGGAATTCTGGACATTAGAAGTGAAATATTTTAAGACATTAAAAATTTTTTAAAGACAACTTCTAGAGTTTCAAATCATTCAAAGCATTTAAAAAGATTTCAAAGAATTTGCAATGGTTTAGAGAATTCAAAAAGATTCCAAGCAACTTTTAATATATTTAAATAAATTTAAGGCGTTTGAAAGGTTAAAAAAACTCTTCGGGCATTTTTATATTTGTAAGGAATGTTTAATAGAATTTAATAACTAGAAAATTCCTTGAAATTTTCAAGAGATTTTAAGAGTTTAAAGAGATTTCAAAAGATTTCAAATAATACACATTAACAATATTTTAATGTATTTTAAATGATTCCAATTAACTTCAAATATATTGAGATAATTTGAAAGAATTCTAAATGATTTAAACAATATTGGAGTATTTTTAAAACTTCCAAAGAGTTTTTAATAGATATACAACAATTCCAAGAAATTTGCAAAACCTTAAAAAAATTTTAAAAGTCTGCAAAGGATTTGCTCATATTTCGGAGGATTTTAATGACTTTATAGGATTTCAAAAGCTGTAACAAAATTCAACAAATTCTCCTGGATTTCAGGAAATATCAGATTTCATGTAATTTCACTGGATTTAAGAAAATATTTTAATAGATTTAAAAAAAGTCACAAGGATTAAGTTTTATTATGTTTGAAAAATATTTCTAGGCATTTCCAATTATTTGAAAAATTAATTTTTTTTAGATATTTCAAAATATTTCGAGGAATACTCATTTAATTTCAATAATTAAAAGGGATTTAAAAGAATTTGAAGGATAGTTTTAAAAATTCTAATAAACTTCAAAGAGCTTTAAAACTTTTCCAAAGATTTAAAAAATCGTAGCGTATTTTTTAAACTTTGAAGAAACTTTGAAGAAATTTAAAACGTTTTAAAGTCTTTCAAAATATTTTAAAAGATTTGAAATATTTTAGGGTAAAATATTCCCAAACATTTTCGAGAAATTACAAAAAATGTAAGGGATTTCAAGGTATATTCTTCATTCGAAGGGGTTGAATCAAATTTCGGACAATTTACGTGATCTTATGGGCCTTGAAAAACTCTCAAAGTGTTTCGATAAATTTTTCAGAATACAGGACAAAAATCTTTAGATTTAATTTTTTGAAATTTATCAGAATTCATTTGGAATTTAACCTAAATCTTTTGAAACTCTTTTAAATTGTTTGGTATTTTCTTGCAATCTTTTGTGTTGATTAATTTGAGTTCTGCTAAATCCAATAAATTTTATTCCATTCGATTGATTTGAGTTTTTGTTTAATCTATCCTGAATTTAATAAGGAAATTATCAAAAAATTTAAATTCTTTCCATTCAATAATTAATAAAATTCTATTAAATTCCTTTCAAAATCCCCTTTTCAAACTCTCTTAAAACTTACTCAATGCAATGAATTTTTTCATATTTTTCAATTTTTTGGAATTCTCTTGTATTTTGATGAATTTGATCGAATTGGTCACTTTTGGGGTTAGAAATTTATAAAACATTGCATATTAAAATTGTTCCAAATGATTAAAAATTCAAAATTAATTAAGTTTTTATCTTTAAATATTAATGGTTAAAAAATATCAGTTAGAGAAGAGTTAAGAAAGTTTGAAAATAAAGTTTTGCGGCCACCCTGATTGTTTCGATTGAATTATCATTAAATGTACAAGAAAACATATTTTCTGAATGTTTAAGCTTTGCCTTACTTTCAGATTTAAAGTAATTGTATTTTTTCAGCTACACAAATTTTCAGTTTTTTTAACCAGAATACGAAATTGAATCAAAGGTTTGATGTTCAATTTTCATGCATCACTTTCCAGGTGCAGCCAGGTTGACAACGCAATCTCTTGATAGGCGGTTATTGGTTAACCCGCGTGATAATGATCGTTCACCTGTGTTCTTCAATAAGTATGCTCTTGATGATGTCGATGATCCAGTCGACGTCCGGCCAAAATGGAGGACTCTTCCATCTGATAGAGGTGCTATTTAACTACCATTTAATATGATCGATAATTAAGAGCCTATTTCCCAACATCATTTAGTTACAACGCCAAACGCATAGCAAAATGAAAGCGAGACCACCACGGAATACAATTACAGAAGTAATTACACAACTGAATACGAAGTCAACCCAGGATTTATCTGGGTTTCTACTTTACCTAAAGATCGAAAAAAAAATCTTTGTAACATTTCCCCTGGGGACTTACATGAACTTCGTTTCTTACTTCCAGCTTACATTTCTTACATCTTTCATCTTTCCTTAAAATTTTTACCACATTTTCCTACCAGCTTCATTTTTTTTCCTTCCTCTCCTACATCCTTTCTATACATGCTCCCATGTTTCTTCTTCCCATTTAAAAATTATTTACTTTTTGTTCTCCTCCTTATCCCAAAACATCACTTACCTTTTGTCCGAATCTACATCTTTCTATTGTGGTTCATCTTCTCTCTCCCTATCCCTTCTATAAATACTTTGGTACTCCTTTATTATTTACTGTCTGATATAATTTATTATGATTCGTCAATCATCTCCCATCTTTCTAATAATCGTCTTTTCGTATTTCTTTTCTCCAATTCTTCATTGTTTGCTACAGTCTCCTCTCCTGTATCTCTAACACGAAAGAAAAATTCTCTTCCAATTTCCTGAATTCTGTGATCCTCCCTTTCCTTTCTTTTACTTCCTCAAAACACTTTTTCGCTAACTCCTTTCCCTTCCTCTCTTTTAGCACCGTCCGTAGTAGTCCCCGTCCCTCTCTAGTAGTTAATTTACCTCTTTCAGCTTTTTCTCAAAGCATGTATCCAGGCGTCCTTTAGTCTAAACTCTTCATTTGAACTAAATAAAAGTAAGTAAACTCTCTTTTTCTCTCTCTGCGTATACTTTCCTTCTCGTTTCTTTACTTCCATCCCCATATCCCTACTCAAGTTAAATACTGGCCATACGTGGGTATTAATTACCCACATTCCTCTTCTCCTATCTTTTTAAGCTTCTTTTTCCCACTCACCAGATTTGTTTCATTACTCTGCATTTCGTTTTATTCTTTTTCACATATGAGCAGTTTTTTTGGAAGACTTATCCCAAATGTTTAAACTCTTTTACTTCTTCTAACTTGAATCCCTTCCATTTTCCAGTTTTTTCCATCTGTGTATATCTCCATCTTGTGACTAAGCCCGTTATCTCTTCTTCATCCTCTGCTATCAACACTATATCGTCCGCGGATGCCAGTTTATATATACTTTCCTTTCCCATCGTAACTCCTCCTTATACTTTTCTTTACATTTCTACTTTTAAAGCTGATAATAATATGTATATTAAATAAAAGTGGGCTCAGTGAACATCCTTGACTTACTTCTCTTCTACTTTCACCTTACTTTTTGTCTATGAAAATTTTCAATGCTCTCTTCATTAATCCTTCTCGTATCCCCTTTTTCACCATTTATTTTTCTATCTCGCCTTGGTCTTATGAGTCAAACGCCGCCTCTAATTCTACGAAAATTGTTATCATTGCCCTTTCTATCTTTTAATCCTCTTTTTTATTAGATGGCTTAGAACACATATTGTCAATCACCCCTATCCCTCTTCTAGGCCCTGTCTGATTTGGTGGTTATATTTTTTTCCTCTACTTCTTTCTCCAAACTCGCAAAGAAAATAGTCACACTTACTTTATGCAATGTTAGGATTAGTTTCAGTCCTCTATAATCTTTAGCCTTTTCCTATTTTCCTTTCTTCACTAATGGCACTACTACTTCTTCCGTCTATAACTCTGGCCTACCTTCTCCTTTCCATACTCTATTACACATTATCCAGCTTCAGTGTTTCAGCTCTACCCCCCGCCACAATATTTTCAGACTTGGTTTGGAATCTTATCTAAATCGGGTGCCTTTCCATCTCTCATTATCCCCACTACCTTAAACATTTTTTTCCTTATAATATCTTTCTACTCATTTGTTTTTCTAGTACATTTTCCTCCTTTCCTAACTTTTCTCTCTACTCCTAGCAGTTTCATAAGAATTTTGTCCATTCTACTATCTCAATATCCTGGTTTACTCTTTTCTTTCTTCTTTTCTCTCTATTTACCACCTTCCTACCCTTTTCTTATATCCTAGCCTTTCCATCTCTTCTTTAAACTTTTTATTTTCTTCCTTCTTTTTCGATCAGACAACACAGTATACTTCTTTTTTTTTCTTTAATTTTCTCTATTACTTGGCCCTTTTCTTCATTTTCTTAATTCCTTATTCTTCTGTGTACAACAACTATTCCATTCAATTCTATGCCCTCCTTCAATCACTTCTTTTTTGTTTTGCACTCTAATTTCTTTAGTTCTCCTATCATTATTTTCATCTCCGTTGAATTCCTCTTTTCCATTTCGACATTCCTGTCCTTTTCCTTACAATGTTTATTTCCTTCCATTGAGCATTCAATGGATGAAATATTGTTCAGACCAATTGCTTTCCTATAAATAGTCCCTGACGAGGAAGTCTAAATTGGTTTCGAAACATGTGGGTCCCTTATACTATAAAGAAGATGAAGCAAGAATAAGGAAATCGTGAGAAGTTTGTTTCTGTTCAATCTTTCATTTTCTCCTTCTGTTTTATTTTTTATATAGTTTTTTCTAATGAACCAGAGATGAGATAGGGGACCGTATTTATTTTGTTACGATTTTTTACGATAGGGGGAGGGATTCCATCCCTTGCGTACTTAATTTTTACAAATTCGCAAAAGCATTGTCTTGAAAATTATCTTTTTAGATACAAATTTTATTATTTGGTTAAAAATTTAACCATTTTTTTAAAACATCAATTAAAAAAATAACAATAATAACAATGGTATAATAACAAACAACAATAACAATTTTCTTGTCTTTCTTCTTCAGTTGCAAATTCAACTGTTTTATTAACAATTCGTCTTTTTGGTCAAAAATTGAACACTTTTTGTAGAAAATTAACCTCTTATCTCAAATTCACATTTTGTTGCTAATTTCTTTTTTGGACAAAAACACTTTTCTTGAAAATTTGTCTTTTTGATTTAAAAATTTACCTTCTTCAGTAGAAATTTCATTTTTCTTTGACTAAAATGGAATTGTTTGGTTGCGGATTTAAAAATCTTGTTAAAAAGCTACATTTTTTGGTTTGAAATTCAACTATTTAGTAGGAAATTAACTTATTGTTTAGAATTCTTATTTTGGCGTCAGAAAGTGAATTGGCAGCTTTTTTGAAATTTTTTTTTAAATTCATCTCTTTTAGAAGAAATTCTATCTTTCTTCACTAAAAATTCAACTGTCCGGTTGAAAATTCAACCCTTTTTTTTAATTTGCCTTTTTAATTAAAAAATTCATCTGCTTTAGCAGAAATTTTATCATTCTTGGATGAAAATACAATGGTTTAGTTGAAACTTAAACTATTTTGTTAAAAATACATAATTTTCGTAAAACGTTTACTTTTCAGTTAAAATTCATATTTTGGTGTTGAAAAGTGAACTGAAACATTTACTAAATGAAAGTTCAAATTAAAAAAAAAGTTTTTTTATTATTTCAAATTCATCAATGTAAGTACACATTTCATCTTTCTTGGATTAGAAAACAACTATTTGATAGGGAATTAAACTATTTTTTTTTAAATTCATCCTTTTTTCTTAAAAAAATGTGTTATATTGGATTGAAAATTCCATCGTTTTCATAGAAACTTAATATATTTTTTAAATTTATATTTTGATCTCGAATAATCGACTGGAGTCTTCTTTGTACGAAAATTCAACCATTTTTTATGTGCAATTTTTTGGATACAAATACAACTGTTCGGTTGAAAGTTCAACTCCTTTTTTAAAGTTTGACTTTTTTATTTTAAAATTCACCTGCTTTAGCAGAGATTTCATTTTTTTTCTATGAAAATGCAACTGTTTGGTTGCAAATTCTACTGTTTTGTTAAAAATGTAAGTATTTCGTAGACAATTTACTTTTTCTTAAACATTTATATGACTTCTTGGTAAGTCATCTGGAATCTTTTTCAACAAAAATTCCAACTTTTTTTGGAAAAATTTATAATTTTTTAAAAAATATTTATATTTTTAGTCAAAAATTTATCTATCTAGTCAGAAACTGAACTATTTTGTTGAAAATTCAACTACTTGGGTAAAAATTAAAGTACATTATTAAAATTTCTTTTTATTGAAGCTTAAGTCTTTGGTTGAAAATTAAACTTTTGAGTGGAATAGCCTTTCTATGTTTAAACTTAATTGTTTAACTGGAAATGTAACTTTTTCATTTTCTTTAGATTGATATTTTTTAGTTGAAAATTTTTATTTTTGGGGAGAAAAAATTCTTGGTTTGAAATTTCACTTTTGTTGGGTAAAAATGAATCAGTTTCGTAGAAAATTAATGTTTTGCGGACGAGTCATTTTTTGGCTCAAAAAGTCTTTTGTTAAAAAAAAACAACATATTTTATAGTACAAAATATATTAAAATGTTAGTACATAAACGTTAATAATTAAAGAAAACTGAAAATTAATCAAGGAAATATCAGAGAATTAAAAAATTGAATCACTTTATTAAAAAATTATTTTTTCTAATAAATTTATATTTTCAGTTGAAAATTTATTTTTTTGGTTGAAACTTGAACTATTTTATCAAAAATAAATCTCTTTTAACTGAAAATTCAAATTATTGGGTAAAAGTTAAAGTACTTTGTTGAAAATTTATTTTTTTCATTCAAGACTTATAGCTTTAAGAGATTAATTTACGGAACTGCCCCTTGATTTTATTCTTTTTTGTTTGTATAAACTTTACCTGTTTTGATTGAAATATAAACTATCACACTTTTTTGTTTAGAAGATATATATTTTTAAATTAAAGGTTCAACTATTATATCAAAATTAAATCAATAAATTTAAAAATTTTAATTTTTTATCTGAAACACTGTTTTATTCAGTTTATATAATATTCTATGTTAAGAGTGTAACAAGATTAAAAAGCTGTTATTTGAATATTAAAAGCTATCAAAATATTTCTGAAAATTAAAAATTAAGTACAGTAAGGGAGGAGGGGGTAGAAATATTTTTTTTCGGTTTGTTATAGGAGGAGAGGGGGTCTACCAGGTGTATACATATGAAACCGGTATTTTTTCAAGAAAAAAACACATTTATTTCAAGAGAATGATAACAAATATTTTATTCAAAGTATGCGCC
>NC_046663.1:35875895-35918499 GCF_010883055.1 Belonocnema kinseyi | reverse complement strand
ACGCCAATTAGCACAAATGGTAAGTTCCGACAGTGCCTACAAGTGTGCCTACTGGCCGCTAAATGGCAATACCGGTTTCATATGTATACACCTGGTAGAGTGGGTCTATAATCAGTTACGTAATTTAAGTACGGCTCATAGCAGGAAATCTAATTTTTTTATTTGTGAGCTTTTCTTGTGAATGTTTTTTAAATTAAATTTTGTCTAAAAAAAATCTCTTGTTTCGCTGGGAATCGAACCACAGAACTTTCGATTTCCGGGCGGTTGCTTCTCCTTAAGTTGATAGAGAGGTCGAAAAAAGAATCCTTCTTCAGAAATACGCGCATTATTTTGCCAGTTGTTACGTGCTTAACATTTTCAAGGAATCTGTATTATCATCAGAAAATATCAGAAATTCCTCAAGTCTTTTCATACTAGATGGAGCTATCAATTTAAAAAATTTGAGATCACATTTGTTCTGAAAAAAGATCTTCTCTTTCGCTCCGCTAGGAATCGAACTACAAAACTTATGATTGACGGTCGGGTACTTTTCCCTTAAGCTATAAGAGAGATCGAAAGAAGAATCCTTTTTCAGAAACACATGCATTATTTTGCCAGAATTTCTGCTGTTTTCTGGTGATAAGACAAAGTTTTAATTCATAGCTTCATCTAGTCTGAAAAAACTTGAGGAATTTCTATTATTCTCTGACGATAATACAGATTCCTTGAAAATTTTGAATAAGTAACAACTGCCAAAATAATGCTCGTATTTCTAAAAAAGGATTTTTCTTTCAATATCTCTAGTAGCTTAAGGGAAAATCACTTGACCGGCAATCGGATTTTCTGTGGTTCGATTCCCAGCGGAGCGTAGAAGACCTTTTTTCAAAAAAAATTTAATTCAAAAATGTTCTAATTCATAGCTCCATCTAGTCTGAAATGACGTTAAGAATTTCTGTTATTCTCTGATTATAAGGATGAATCCTTGAATAACTGAATAGGATCCTCGAGAAGATATATTGGAAGGCAATTTATAACCCGTTTTTTTAAAGATGAGCAACAGGATTCTCAGTTTTCCATATTTATCATGATATTTGCATACAGCGAATTCTGAGAAACCTTGCGGCAAAATAGGAGTTCCGGACGACCTAGAGGCAGAAGAAAGGACATCCACGTTAGTAACGAGATCGTTGCCAAGAAGATGTCTCTCCGTCGAGGGTGCCACGAATAATAGATCCGGAATGAACCAAACAGCAAGACCTGCTTCAGTTTTCCTTGAGATGGATAATTCCAGAAGGTTTCCAACTTCCACAAGATCTAGACGTTCTCGCAACTACTACATAAGTATGAATGTTTCCATAATTCAGCGAAAATTTTCGATTCTAGGAATATCTTTCATTCCTAACTTGGATGTTGGATAAGTCGCAAGACATGAGAATGACAATTGGATAAGGACCAATTTTTTTAAGGATCAGAATTCCTGAAAATAAAACCAAGAATGCAATCACCAAACTTGGACAATCACTATAATATGTTCCTGTTGTAATTTGAGAAAAGATAAAAAATTTCCTAAAGAAGAAAAAAAAATTATTATTTTTTTTTTGGACAAAAAATAAAAAAGAGAAGGCAGAAGATTTAGTTGGTTGCCTTCTCATTCTTTTTTATTTTTTCTCCAAAAAAAGCACTCTTTTCTTTTTTAGAAATATTTTCATTTTTCTTCACATTACAATATGTCAATATTTATGTAATAGGTCAATATTTGACTCGCTGATAAAATTAGTCATTTTTAATGATTCAGCTTGATAAGTTTCCAACTCAAAATGTCTTTTTCTAACAAAAAATCAAATAGTTCAATTTTCAATGAGCGAAATTGATTTTCGAAAAATACGATTTTTCAACAGAAATAATGGATCTTCAACCAAAAAAATAAATTTTTTACAAATTAGTTCAACTTTGTAACTAGTAGTTTAATTTTCAAGAAAAATAGGTGAATTTTAGACCATGAAGATTAATTTTCTACTAAAAAGACGAATTATCAGCAAACTATCAATTTTTTCAATTAAGTAGTTAAACTTTTGACTAATTGTAAAATTATTAACAAAAACAGATGGAATTTCACTCAATATGATTGGTTTTCTAGCAAAAAGAGGAATTTTAAGTAAAAATTAGATTTTTGAACCACAAAGGTTAACTATAAAAAAATTAATTTCGTACAAAATAGTTCAATGTTTAACGAAACAGATTAATTTTTAAATAAAGCGATGAATTATTAACCAAAAGAATACATTTTGAACAAAGTAGTTAAACTTTTATAAAAGTGGTGGAATAGTTGAAAAAATCAATTTTCCGGCAAGAAGATTTTTTACCAAAAAAAGAACGATTTTCAATCAAAAAGTTGAATTTTGAACAAAAGAACAAAAAACGAATTTTCAATCGAAAAAAATGAATTTTTAAAAAAATTTTCACAACTCTCTACCGAGTAGTTAAATTTGCTACCAAAATATATCAATTTTAAGGAAAATAGTCCAATTTTCAAGCAATGTGATTAATTTTCTACCAAAAAAAACAACAATAAATTTTCAGCAAAAAATAAGAATTTTCAACCAACGGGTGACATTTAACCTTTAAAAAATAAGCTTTTAACAAAATAGTTCAATTTTCTAAAAACAAAGGATTTTTCAACATAATACAAGAATTTTAGACCAAAAAGTTACATTTACAACTAAAAAAGAATAATTTTTGATAAAAAGACCGAATTTTCAGTTAAATAAATAAATTTTCACCTAATATGATGAATCATTAATTGAGACAACAAATTTCAAACAAAGCAGTTTAACTTCGTACCAAGTAATGCAATGATAAGAAAAAAATTAATATATTTCCTCAAAACAGATGAAGTTTTTACTAGAGAAGAGAATTCTTAACAAAATACATCAATTTTCTACAAAAAAATTAAATTTGCAACCAAAAGAGATCAATTGAATTTTTTGTTTAACGAAGCAGTTTAATTTTCAACTAAATAAATATTTTTTCATCTAACATGATGAATAATTTTTTAAAATAGTAAATTTTTAAAGAAGTATTTTACCTTTATATTAAGTAATTGAATTATCAAAAAACATTAAATAAATTTTTCCCCGAAAAGATGCATTTTTTACCAGAACAGGAGAATTTTCAACAAAATACGTCAATTTTCGATCAGAACATTAATTTTGCAACAAAAAGAGATCAAATAAAAAAAAGACATTTTAAACAACCTAGTTAAATTTTTAACCAAACAGATGAAATTTCAACGAAAATAATGAATCATTAACTAACTAAGTCATAGAAAATAAGAAATAAATTTTTCTCAAAAAGATGAACTTTTTATCAGAAAAGATGAATTTTTAACCAACAAATTAAATTTGCCATCGAAAGAGATCAATTTAAAAAAAAGAAAATTTAAACAAAGTAGTCCAATTTTGTTGGAAACGAATAAATTTTGAACTAAAATGATCGATCATAAATTAAAATAATTCATTTTATATAAACCAGTTCATCTTTAAACTGAAAAAAGTAATCAAACAAAAAAAAAAATTTCTTCCAAGAAGATTAATACTTTAATCTCCAACCTAGATGTTCAATTTGCAACCAAGAGAAAATAATTTTAAACAATCTCCTTTCGTAAAATATTCTACTAATTTTTCAAAAATGTTAGTTATTTTCTATAAAATTCGCCCTTTTATATTGAAAATGGATTTTTTTTGGTCGAAAAATATATATTTTTTAATATTCGTCTTGCTTTTATTAAAAAATAATTTTTGCATTGAAAGCTTTAAAGACCTGGAAAATTCCTTGAATTTTTCTGTTGGTTTTGGAATTTTGGTTTCCTAAAAAAGTTTGTTTTTTAAATTTATTCTCTGCTAAAAGAAATAATATAAAATTAAATGCCAATCTTTTTTAATTTGTAAATGTAGATTTATATTACGTTTTTAATTATATTACACGTTTTTTTTAAACCAAAAGTTAATTTTTTTAAAGTAAAAATATAACTATTTTTTGGAAAATTTATTTCGTTTGATTGAAATTATAACTATTTAATTTTTCGTTGAGAACTAATCTTTTTGTTGGTAATAATTCAATAATTTTCAGGTTAAAAATGCAATTGTTTCTAGGTGATATTTAATTTTTTTAATTTGATTATTTGGTTGCAAATTCATTTTTGTAGCTAGAAAATTTCAGTATTTGGTCTTTATTAAAAATTAATCAAATTAAATTATTTTTGCAAAAAAGAAATTTGACGTCCATTTTTGGTAGAAAATTAATCTTTTTATTTAAAAATGGAACTATTTGTACAAAGATTTTTGTTCTTATTCTAACATTTAACTACATGGTCGAATTTTTTTTTATATGAAAATTAAACTCCTTTGTTAAAGAATTTTTGTTGTTGAAGATTTATAATTTTTATTGATAAATTATCTCTTTGATTGAGCATGTACCTATTTTGTTAAAATTCTATTTTTTTGAATTAATATTTTAAACTAAAGTTGAGCTATTTTATTGACAATTTGTCTTTTTTTTATTCACAAATTAATTTTTTAAACTGATAATTTAGGCAATCCAGTTGAATATTCTATCATTTTAGTTAAAAATTGATCTCTGTGGTTAAAAATTCAAGTATGTCAATTGAAGATTCCTTATTTTAGTTTAAAATGCATAATTTTTGTTGAAAATTTAACTATTTTGTTGAAAATTCTTTAGTTGCAAAATTAATTTTTTAAACTGGAAATTTCACTGTTCCATTTTTGGTTTCAAATTTTTATTTTTCATTGAAAATTCACCTAGTTGGTTAAAAATTTATTTCTTAAACTAGTAAATTGGAGTATTTTGCAGAAAATTTATTTATTATGTGGTAAAGTAGATTCATTATTTTAATTACATAATCTATTCATTCTGTCAAAAAAGTAGCCATTTTGTTGAAATATTGTCTCTTGTTTTAATTGGAATTAACTTTTTTAACTTAAATTTGAACAATTTTGAATGAAAATTCTCTTTTTTTTTGTGAAAATTAATTTATAAAACTTAAAACTTAATCCAGTTGAATATTCGAAGATTTATATATTCGAATCGCTGAATTTTTTAGATCTTTCGGTTTCTTACCATAAGTTCTTGCCGTCGAAAATTTAGTTGTTTAATTGAAAATTCTTTTTTACAGATTCATTCTTTTCACAATTCAAGCAATACAGTTTAATAGTCTAAAATCAGAAATAAAACTTAATTTCTAAAATGAAAATTTCAATTTTTGGTTGAAAATTCATCTTTTAGATTGGAAATTCTACAATTTCACAACTAAGTCAATTTTAATCACTTTTAATTTTAAAAAATGTAACACACGGGAAATAAATAAAAAAAAAAAAAATATCAGTTTTCTATCAAATTCATCTTAAATACCGTATTTTTTTGAATCTATTTGACAAAAATGATTTTTAATCAATAAGTGGGAAGTGTTCAAGTATCTTAAAAGCCATTTTGAATTGTCTGAACAATTATTATTATTTTACAAACATTTTTCATCCTGTAAATCGTGGAAACTTATTATTTTTCGGGATCAAGTGCAAATAATGACACAAAAATGTAGAGAGCGATATGTTTTTAAAGGATATTTTGGTAATTATTTAAACAATTTCCATTTGTTTACAAAACTTTTTTCTCCTTTAAAGCGAAAAAGTTACTATTTTCTGGAAATATAGACACAATTAACAGATGCTGACAGCAATATTTTTTCTTATGTATATTTAACAATTACTCAACAATTTCAATTTGTTTAAGAAACTTATATTTATTTAAACAATTTTTTTCTGTAAATCGTGGAAAGTTATTCTTTTCTTTACTTTATAAGACAATTAACGAATGCTAAGTATAATAGTTTTCCCTAAGATATTTGGCCAACAAATAAATAAAATGATTTCATAGGGGGAAAAATATTTAAAGAACTAATAATTGCTTAAGCAATGTAAAATTATTTTTGTTATACTTGGAAACTCGTCACTTATCATTTAAAATTATTTATGTTAAAAAATTCCAAAAAATAACGTCCTTTTACTGAATTTGATAAAAAAACTGCTATTTTCCATTTTTGGGTCATTTTCCGGGCATAATAAAAGGGAATTGGGAGTGTCAGATTTAAAAGTTATTGGTTGAAAGTGATTCCTTAAATAATCCTTAACAGGTAACTGCATTTTAATTCAGAAAAAGTTCATAAGGAGTATTATTTTTTTATATTTTTTTTCAAATCGAGCTTTTCCCACTTAAAACTCCATATTAATTTCAAAAGCCTGGGGCAGATATTTATTTTCATGTAATGTGATACGGCATATCTGTCAAAAAAATATTCTTGTTTCGATCTTTCCAGTAGCTTAGTGGGTAGAGCACTCAAACGTGATCAATATCTCATCTGATCGGACACTTACCATCCCGATGATAATACAGATTTTTTGCATCTTAATTTTTTTCAAGAAAACTCACAAATGTCTTGGATTTTTTTCTAAACCTCGAAGCACCCTGCTTTATTTATTTATTTTTTTAAGTAAGAAGAATGTAACAATTTCTTAGATTTAGCCATTATTTATGTTAAATGAATAATACTTGAAAAATAACTTTTGCGAAAAATGAAGAATCACATTAACACATTTAAATTTATTATTAGCTCGACCTTATAGAAGAGAAGCTCCATCACCACGAATAATGTCACCAATGGGTTTTGCAGTACACAGACAAGTTTATCAAGATGATTTCGATGTAGATTATAATTATCATCCTACCAATGAAGTTCAAGATCGAAGATCAGTAATAAAACCAGTGCCAATTTGGCTCTGTGTCTTTCTCGTTGTGAGCTACATCTTCGGAGGTGCTTTCCTCTTCACTTACTGGGAGAATTGGGTCTTTCTGGACTCAGCCTACTTTTGTTTCATTACTCTAACTACAATCGGTAAGAACCTGGCAAGAAATGCAATTCCCAATGACAAGGCTCAAATGAATTACATTTTTTTTATCCCTTGGCAACTCATAAATTCTTCCTTCAATATTTTCTCATCAGGAATGGAACCAAAAGGAAGTACATTGAAAAAATTTATGGTGTTTTGTTGAATAGGGTATTAATTAATTCTCGGTGTTGAAATATCTAATCATGTAGATTAATGATCTAATATTTGGAAACGAAAAAAAAAATTTCCTGAGTCCGGACTTGAACCGGGAACGCCACTATCGAAGTCACTCTATATGAGAAGAAACCTTTGAAGGACTTTTGGTATCATTGCGAGTCAACGAATTTTTTATTTTTTATTTTAGGTAGGCGAGTTGACCGGTAAACCGGAAAAGACCGGGAAATTACCGGAAATTTGATTTCAAACCCAGAAATTTGCTTCTGAATGAAGTAAAATGGAAGTTTTAATTATTTTTTTCAATTAAGAAAAGTAATTTCTTCTTTATCTACAGTCACAGACCATATTTTTAAAAGAATTGCAATTTGAATTTAGAAGAAAGGAGTTTTTAGATTCTTTCTGAATTGTAATAGAAAATTTTGTTACATTGTTTATTGCGAATGTATATTTTTATAGTTAAAAATTGAACTAATTCAAAAGTTAAAAAATATATCAAATTTATTATAAAAGCGGCTGAAAGTTAAACTCGTTTGTTAAAAATTAATTTTTTTGTTTCAAGATTCATATTTTTCATTGAAAATTCAGCTCTTTTCAAAAATGAAACTACTGTGTTGAAAATCATTTTTTAAATTAAAAATTTAACTAGTTCAGTAGGAAATTCAACTACTTTGCTGAAAATACTTTATTTTTTGTTAAAAATTAGATTTACAACGGACAATTCATCTATTCTATTTTTTATTGAAAATTGATCTTTTTTGGATGATAATTTAACTGTTTGGTTACAATTAATATTTTTATCTAAAAATTAATCTATTTGTTAAAAACTTGTTAAAAATTTGTTAAAAATTCGTGCTTGTCGAAAATTAGCCTTTATGATTAAAAATCCATCTTTTTAGGAAGTATGAAATTCACCTATTCCAATTGAAGATTCATAATTTTAGTTGAAAGTTCATCAGTTTGTTTAAAAATTAATTTATTCAACTAAAAATTTAATTGGCACATTCTTGGTTCAAAATTAATCTTTTTTGTTTAAAATTCAACAATTTTTCCTTTTTAATTTAAAATTTAATTTTCCTTGAAAAGTCACGTTTTTTGTTTTAAAAATCGATTTTTTTTTTGTATAAAATGCACTTTTTCTTAGGAAGGTAATCTCCTTGTTTAAAAATTCATCATTACGGTTACAAATTGAAGTATTAAACTTGAATATTTATCATTTTAGTTCAAAAGTCATCTTTTAAGTTGGAAAAATGCATTGCTTTGGCTGAACATAGCTATTTAATTGAAAACTTGCTTTTTCTTTGGATGAAAACCAATTTTTTGCTGAAAATTGAACTATTTTTCTTAAATTTGTTTAAGTTTTTTAAACTTAAAATGCAGCTATTATTCGATTTGAATATTGCATAATTTTATTTAAAAATTCATTTCTTTCGTTAAACATTAATTTTTTTACTAGAAATTTAATTATTCAATTTTTGTTTCAAAAGCAGTCTTTTTTAGTTAAAAATACATATTTCTTGGTTGAACAATGATTTTTTAAACTTAAAACTTAATTATTTCGGTTTTTATTGACAATTTATCGATCTTATTAAAAACAAATTTGTTTATAAATTGAAAATTCAATTATTTCCGTTGAAGATCAATTGTTTCACTTGAAACTTTATTTTTTTAGTTTGAAACTCAACTATTTCAGTTGAAGATTCACTGAAATGCATTGAAATTTTCATTTCAGTTGAAAATTTATCAGTCAGGTCCAAAATTAAATTATTAAACTAAAAATCTAACTATTACATTTTCTATTGAAAATAATTTTGTTTTTCAAAATTTAACTGTTGTTTGAATATTTTTTTTTATTTAAAAATTCAAGTAGTTCGTTAAAAACGAATGCATTTTGTTGAAAAACAGTACTTTTTGGTGAAAAATTAATCTTTTTGTTTAAAATTAATCTCATTGTTCAAAAATGCATCTTTGTGGTTGAAAATTCATATATTCCAGTTTATTCTTCATAATTTAAGTTGAAAATTCATCTTTTTGTTTTAAAATTCAACTATTCCATTTGAAGATTCATTCATTTAATTTGAAAATTCCTTTATTTTGTCATTTTTAGCTTTTTTTTGTTAAAGGATGTTCACAATGAGCGTCATGAATTAACATAAATGTTTAGGTTTAGCGCCAAATATAAATATGATACTTTTGGTTCACCGGGAAAATTAAAAAAACTCAACGGGAAAAATAAAAAAATAACCGAGAATTTGTAATTGACCGCCAAATTGCCACCCTGCATTATTTAAGTTTTTTTATAAAGATATGGTGTTAATTTTTTTTTGTCTACATGGTCTAAAATCAATATTTTTTGAATATTTATTATTAATTTTTATAATTTGTGAAAAAAATCTCTCTAACTCAGGTGAAATCTGTTTCTCTAAAGATTAGACCAGCAGTCGTCTAAAGTAAACATTCTAACACAAAAAATCAAAGGAAATTTCTGCAGAATTATACGTAACCTTTTGACTATTTTTATAAAAGGTTAGAAGGTTAGTTTAAATCAAAATATTATTATTTTGTTCAAAATTCTACCATCTTGTTAAAACTTCATCTTTTTTGGTAAGAAATTCGGCTACTTTGAATTAAAATTAAACTCTTATTAACTGCTAATTTTTTTGCTTGTACATTTATCTACTTAGTTGCACACTTAGCAATCGTAAAATTAAAGTATGTTTATGAAAATTCGACTTTTCGTTAGCAAATTAACTTTGTTGTTAAAAAATAATATTTTTCGCTTGAAAATTCTACCGTGTTGTAGATAATTCGTCATTTTGGCTTTACGATCCAAGAATTTTGTTAAAAAATTAATTTATTATGTTAAAAGGTCGTGCTTTTTAGTAGAAAATTAACCTTCTTGCTAGAAAATTTATCTTTTGGTTTAAAATTTAACTCTGCCACGAAATTTGTCTGGTCTAGTCGAAAATTAATTTTCTTGGCTAGAAACTTCATCTTTTTGGTTACAAATTTAACTATTTAGTTACAAATTTATCTTTTTATTTCTAAATGTAATTTCTTGGTTAAAAATAAATTTGGTTTTGGTTGAGGATTCAATTATTTTGTTGAAAATTTATCTTTTTTTTTAAAAAATCAACTGTTTTCCATATTACATTTGAAAAAGATTTTGTTTGAAATTTCAAATATAACATTTTTTGATGAAAATTTATATTGTTTGGTAGAAAATTAACTTTTTTGTTAAAAATTTTAATATTTGGTTGAAAATTCATCTATTTTGTTGAAAATACTTCTTCTTGAGATAAATTTCTCTTGTTTCTTGAAAATTATATTTTTTGTAATATATTTTTGACACTGAAAATTTGACTATTCCATTTCTGGTGAAAAACTTATCCTTTTTAGTTAAAAATCTAACTATTTAGTTAAAAATTCAAGCATTTTCTTAAAGTTTATGTTTTTTTTCGTTGAGTAAGTCAGATTGAAAATGTTGTTTTATTTTTTTAATCTAATTTTGTAAGCTGAAAATTTAGAAGAAAATTAATCATCTGGGTTGGAAAATCCTCCTTTTTAGATTGAAGACCAGCTATTTGGCTGAAGGTGGAATTATTATGTTAAATATTGAATAATTTTGTTAAAAAATTTCGCTATTTTGTCAAAATCATTTTTGCACATTATTTTTTTCGCCTGAAAATTCGTTAATTTGTATGGAAAACTCACCTTTTGTGGTAGAAAATTCGTCTTCCTTGCTTGAAAATTCTTTTTGGCTTTAAAATCTAACTATTTGATTAAAACTTCAACTATTTGTTTGTTTTTACAACTGATTTGCTTAAAAGCATTTGTTTTTAAAAAATGCGTCTTTTTGTGGTGAAAATTTGTATATTTTGGTAGGAAATACTTTTTTTCTGAAAGTTTAACTCTTTTGTTGAAATTTGTATTCACCTCAAGGCTGAATTACTTTCTTACCTTCTTGTTAGTTTCTTGGCAGGGGCGAGGGGTGGAAGCAAGAGTCGTAAACGGGCGACGAAAGTAGCCCAAAATTGGTTAACTAGTTTATGGACGTCACCTTAAATTGCCTATCCTTATGAGTGGTTAGAAAAGTTGTACAACCAGAATTTTTTTTCTACAAAAGGCACGTAACTGCTTCTAGCATAGCATTAAAATACATATATTTACATATCGTAAAAATGCAGTTTGTTGGTATTTGATTGAAAAATTGCTAGAAGGACGTCTAACATGTAAACCTCAATATATCGGTAAAGACGACCACAAAATGTGGTTTTAAAGATCTAAGAATAGATATGACGCCACACTCTCCTTCCTACGTGAAAAAAAAACTTTGTCCGTGCATAGAAAATTAAGAGTCCACAGAGTTATTTTTTACATAAAAATTTGGTAAAAACAAGGCAGACATTTTTGTATTTTAATATTAGAATAAGTAACTTCTGAGTTGCCTGAGAAAGCTGATGTTTTTGCATAATAAACAAATAAGTTACTTTCGATTAGTAAAGTAATTCATAAAGCTTTAAACAGCTTCCATCTCGGAAGGCTGAGTTTCACATGAACAGTCGTAATTAATTTTAAATTTGAAATCTGAAGTAAATATTAACATTTTAGGGTTTGGGGACTTTGTACCTGCACGTAAGCTCAACGCAGAGCAGGGCATAGCCTTATGCTCCCTTTATTTGCTTTTTGGAATCGCTCTCCTCGCAATGAGTTTCAATCTCGTTCAGGAAGAAGTCATTAATAATGTGAAGAGCGTTGCGAAGAGACTTGGAATTATCAAGGAGCAAGATGATGACGAAAACGACGATGAAGAGGATGAGTATGCGTACGATTATGACGAAGATGAAGAAGACGAGTGCCATGAACTCGGTGGTTAACGGACTGAAATTTCCTAATGTTAGTTTTATTCCATCTGATATTTACCATCCGATATTTCCTCTAATAAAGCACATTTTCCACGAAGATATTTTATTTTTGCATTAAAATGGACCATTCATTTAAATTTACATGGAATTCCTTCGAATTCTTTTAAGATCTCTGAAATATATTTTTTTAACTGTTTGATATCCTTTTAAATTCTTTCGAATTCTTTAACGTCGTTGAAATCATTTAAAATCCTCAAAATATACTTAATTATTTGAATTTGTTAAATTTTTTATGTTTTTGAAATTCCTTGTAGTCTTTAGAATTACCTAAGTGTATAGAACTTCCGGAGTTTGTAAAGCTCCTAGAGTTGAAAACACTTTCGGAGTTAATTTTAAACCAGAATTTGGTGGGTTCTTAGATTCGGTTCTTAATAAATCCTCGAATTTATAGAATTCTCGGCCCCTATAGTACTCTCGGATTTAATAGAACTTTTGCAGTTAAATTTATTCTAAAAGTTAATAAAGCATGCAAAGTTCATAGAATTCACGTAGTCGATAGAATTTCCGGAGTGAATTGAAATTCAAGTGCTTATAGCACTCTCGAATTTTTGAGAACTCAGTACTTTATAGAACATTCTATTAGATTATAGAATTCTAGGTTTTATAGAGTTCCCGGAGTTAACAGGACCTCCGTATTTCATAGAAATATCGTAGTTAATAGAACTTACAAAATTACGCAGATGGCGATATGCGCGCATAGTGCGATACCCCCGCGTCGCACGCGTGCAGATGTTGTCTCACGGCATGCACGCAAGCGATGACGCGGATGCATCCTCGTATGCGTGACAGGTGCGTCGCACGTCCTGCGGATATAGTGCGAGCACTTGTTGTGGTTTCATACGGAAGATAAAATGTTGGCCTTTTCCTCACCTTTCGAATGAAGTCTACTAAATACCACTTTGATTATTTATTTAATAATATAAATTAAATATTTATAAAAAATAGATTTTTTTCAATTTGAACCTGTTTTTTTACTTTATTTAAAAAATTTTCTTTTTAAAGAATGGTCTAAACGTTTTTCTTGATCTGGAAAACATTTATGAGTGGGTAGTCAAATACTTTGGAAGCAATGAATTTTGGAATAGTGGCTCGCGTGCACGAAGTGTGCTGCAGCGCAACTAGCTCGGACTGGGACGCGACTGCCTACGCAGTAAGTTAAACACAACCATCCACTAGCAAAATCTTATATTTTTTTGTGGTAAATTAAATATATTTAAAATGCATTGCTATTAAAAAATGAATTGTTTTGAAAGTTTATGACTACCCACTTCCAAATGTTTACCAGATCAAAAAAAAAAAATTTAGTCCACTCTTCAAAAAGAAAAAAAAATTTTTTAAACAGGTCCAGATTTAAAAAAATCTATTTTTTAAAATAAATATTTGATTTATAATATTGAATAAATAATTAAAGTGAACTTTATTTTACTTTATTCGAAAGTTGAGAAAAAGGCCCACATTTTTGCATACGTATGAATTTTCATATCTTTGTTTAATATTGCAGTATGAGCAATTGAAAAAAGGTACTTTTTTATGCACATAAATTTATTTTTTATTTTTCGAAAACTTTCCGTGTCCTATTGAAATAAAAAAATACTTATATAATATTTTTGAGTGTGAAACAAGAATTATCAAAATAACACATACAGTTTTCTATAATATCGAACTTATAAAATTTTGCTTCTTCTTGGTAATATATAAATTTTTGACCCAATAAAAATACAAACATGTTTTTAAAATTAAAATTTATATTTTACATCTTTTTAATAGTAGGAAAATGGTGAAAATTTGTAGTATTTTCAAAATATTGATCATCTATATTATTGTTATTCAAAAATTCCCCTATCACAATATGCGCCTCATATGCCTCGCACAGACGTCCTGTACGAAGTGCGAGCGATAACGGTGCGTTTCGGCACGTATGGCGTGCCTCGCACGCAGGGCGAGTAATGTGCCCCGCACACTTGCTATCTGGATAATAATATTCCAGGGGCTTTTAGAATACCTATAAATTATAAAATTTTTGGAGTTTATCGATCTCTCGGAGTGTATAGAACTCGCAGTATTTATAAGACCAGCCTTCATAGTACTCGGGGAGTATAGATCTTTCGGAGAACTGCTCAGATTTATAGAACGCACGGAGTTTAAAAAGCTCCTGGAGTTTCTAGAACTCACGAATCTTATGGAACTTTTGGTCTTTACACAACTTTTGCAGTTAATAGGATTTCCGAAGCCATTTGAAGCTCCGAGACTTATTTATAGAATTCCTGGGTTTTATAGAACACCTGAATTAATAAAACTCCCGATATAAAAATCTCCGAATTTATAGAACGAGAGAATATACAGTTTCTTGAAGTTAATAGAACTTTTTGAGTCAATTTATTTCCAGGGGTTTCTAGATTTCTCCGAGTTAATAGAAATCACGGAATTAATTGAATTCCAGGACATCATAGAACTCCCGGAGTTTACATATCACCTGGAATATATAGAACTGCCGGTAATTCAATTCCCCGGAATTGAATTTCCTCGGAGAATTTAAACAACTCTCAGATTTTATAGAATTTCCTAGAATTGATAGAATTACTAAAGTGTAGAACTCCTTGCGCTTATAGAACATAGAGATTATAGAACTCATGGGGTTTATAGAGCTCTTAAAATTAATAGAACACCATAACTTTATAGAGCTCCCCCAGAATTGATAGAACTCTTGGAATATAAAGAACTCTTCAAATTTACAGAGCTTTCAATTCTTTATAGAACTCTTAGAATGTATAGGACTGCTGGATATTATAGAGCTCATACAGTTTATGGAGCTCTTGAAATTAATAGAAATTCCATTATTAATGCAAATCCCATAGGTTATAAAACTTCCGCAGTTATTTGTATTCCTAGAGTTTCTTGAATTTCCAGATTTTATAAAACACCCGAATTTTATATAACTCCCAGAATTGATCAAACTCTCAGACTTTATAGAACTCTAAGTATTTATAAAACTGTCAGTCTTTATATAAATCTTGGAATTTATAGCATAGAATTCCTGTAACTTATGGAAATTCGGAGTGTATAAAACTACCAGAATTTATAGAATCGTAGATTATTGAAGTCATGAGGTTTAAAGAGCTCTTGGAAGTAACAGAACTTCCATTAAACAGGACAAAAAATGGTTTTAAGAGTCTACTGGGATTTTAATAGGTGTACTTCATGTTTTTGAGGGCGTTGAACACGAATCCATTCGCAGAATTGAGCTAGCACGTCAGAATTTGCAGTAAAATTTAAAAACTCGTTAAAAACCTGGAATTTTTGCATAAATTTCGTCCCCAAAATTACAAAATCCAAATTAACAAGCCTCAAACCCACAAACTAACAATCCCCAAACCCCCAAGATCCAAACCAACAATCTCTGAACCCACAACCCCCACACTGACAAACCCCATACTCACCAACCCCAAATTATACCAATTTCTCAATTGGTATTATAAGATGTGAGGTATTTGGGTTTGTGGAATTGAGGTTGGTGGGTTTAAGGGTTTGTGGATTTGGGTTCGGGAGTTTGGGGCTTGTGAGTTTGTTGGCGAATAAAATTTGGAGACTTGAGCTCAGTTAATGTCAAAAACAATCGGTCAAAAACAATCGGTCATCAACTCCCTTCTATGCAGAGCTGTCTACATAACAGATAAAGATAACTTACAAAAGGAATCACTAAACGTTAAACAAATCCTCATACAGAAACGTTTGCACAAACAAACAAATTGATAAAGCAATAAAAAAATACACGAAAGAAAACAAGTCAATACAACCTACGATGAAAAAGAGAGAAAAACGACCACAGCCCTACCCTACATCCAAGGTGTCACATAACAAATAGGAAGAATTTTTAACAAACACAACGTCCAAACCATATTTAAAACACATGCGAAAATAGGTCAAATGGGAAAGCAGTTAGCCAACGTATTAAGGAACATGAGAATAAAGTCAGACTAAAACATTTCGCGCAATCAGCACTAGCTGAACATCATATCGAAACAGGACATAACATTTTATTTTACAAAACAACAGCCATTGCAAAAATACACATTATTTTTACAAGAAAACATAGAGAAGCAATTAAAATCTTAAAAGACCCTGATAACCTCAATAGGGACAATGGATATAATACTAATTCGATTTGGCTTTCCATCCTCCCAGATGAAGAAAAAAATACATAAGAAAAACATAACCTGATAACTCAGTTTCAGGTCAGCCCTGAAGAAGAGAACTGCAATGTTCACGAAACGTCGGAAAAATTCGTAGTTTTTCACACGATTGGAACCCGAAATATCTCTTTTTATCCAAATGAATCATCCTGAAAGCATTATATCTATTTTAATGAATTTTAAGAGATTTCAAGGGATTTGAAAAATTCAAAAATTTTAAGGACTTTCAAGAGATGTTAAGGAGTTTAAGGATTTGCGAGAAATCTTAAAGGATTTCGAAGAAGAATCACATTCTTCGATTATTTTTATTTTGTCCACGTACCTTTTTCTTACGTAACTTTTCAAGGTGCAAAAATAATCGCTGGCCATCTTTGAAAATCACCCTATAACGTCCTACCAAAATTTCAGAATTGTCGCCACCAACTGTCACAACAATGCAACCTAACCTCAATCATGGCACATTATATTTTTTCTTGATGAATTGTCCAAATCCCACACTTACCAAATTGCCAACAATAATCAAAGAAATAGCTTTTCTATTTGAAAAGCAAAGCGATATCACGACTTTTCACTTACTTTCGCCAAAAAAATTAATTTGTGTCCAACTCCTATGTAAACAATGTTATAAAAAAGGATAAAAATACATACAAGAAAATTGGATAAAAAGGAGATTAAAAAATGACAAAATATTTGTTTTATTACCCTATTATGATAAACACGTTTAATAAGAAAAAACCATAAATACAACATTAAGAGTGTGTAACCTATTTATTGAAAAAATCCTGAATATAAAAACATACATGTTTAACTTGAAGAAGGCTGCTTACAGTAGTATCGCGTGTGACGTAAAAAGGCTTAAGCGTTAAATTATTATGATTTTTTAAAGTATTGGTCTTGCTATCTTCTATAACCTCCTGGATGACTCCCTTCGCCTATAGTAAAGATTAGGATAACCATCAGGAAGAAATTTACTATAAGATAGGTGTGCCTATTTGAGCCAAATCCTTGCAAATCCTGGAAAGACTGTTGTTGCCGATTTTGGAAAATATATTAAGTTAGCATAAAACTAGGTTTTCGATAATCCCTAACACTTTCATATTGTATTAAAGATTCATATCCGAATGCTTTTGCGTGGGTTGATGTAAACTATTTATGTTGACTTCTCGCGGCTAACACGTTTAGATACAGAGGGTTTTTTTCTCCTGCGACGATTTCCTGCAGACTGGCTTGACCCGGCTCTTGGTGTGGGATTTGCAAATTCAAATCCAACCCCTCCATAAGATTCTGGGTATACCGTCCTGATAGGTTTTATTTCTACATTTACAAAAAAAAAGAATATTATTCAGGGGCCTAGAAAGCGTACGTTGGGGGGGGGGGGGGGGGGGGGGGGGGTATTGTCATAAATGCCGACTCCATAAGTGGAATATACCGACTGTGAACATCTATTGTGTATACACATCATAGAAGTGTATGCGAATTCAAAAGTCTTGACAACTGGTTTTGAAGCTTAGTTGAACGGGCAATAAATATTATTGACTGAATCAAAAGCTTCGGAATAATTACGATATTAACGAGTTTTAATACTGGAAAGCTCGTATTTAAAAAAAAGGTCCTTTCATTGGCACTGTCCACTTTAAGCGTGAAAGATATGCCTTCAAAAAAAGGTTTTTACGAATTTGTTTATGTGTATGTACGTATGTGTATGTGTGTATGTCTGCCTATACCTCTGTGAGCACGATGAATTGTGAAAAAATATTCTTTTAAATTGGTCTTTGATAAAATTCCAAAAGTAAGCACATTTTGAATATTTTTGAGACTTTTTTACAAGATTAAACCATTTTTTTGTACAGTTATTCATAGTATTCAAAACAGCGAACAATTTATCCTAATAACTTTTTTCACAAAAACAAAAATTACCATCGATATAGCATTTGCAAAATTCCAAAAAACATGCAAAAATGCACATTTTAAACCAAATAACGCAAGATATGAAAAAAAGTCATGACAAGAAAAATATTGCTTTTTGATCGCCCTAAAAGATCATAATAACGTTTTGCTTTTTCTTGAAAAATTAAATCTTAAAATTTTAAAAAATTTATAAAAAATCATAAAAAAGCATATAAAATTATAAAAAATCCAAAAATTACATATTTTGGTCAAACTATCCAAAATATAGTAGAAGATGAGTTAATGAAAATGCTGCATTTGAAGGAGATCCACAAATTTGTTCTCAATCACTTTTTGATAGGATGCTGCCTGCTGCGTGGGTACACTTTCATCACAACTTTTCTCTTTTAATTTCTTTTTCGTCTCATGTTTAAGGTTAAAAAAATTTTTTTTAATGTTTTCAATGCTATTTTTTACGATTAAAACTAACAAAGGAACGATTCAAAAGTTATTCGTGACAAATTAATTCATTTTTACATTTTAATCATAGAAGGTAATAGATTTGTGTAAAATTTGACCCCCCCCCCCAGTTTTTGTCAAATGAATGTATGTGTGTCTATCTGCCTGTCTGTCTATCCTTGTGCGCGACAACTTTTGAAAAAATTAATCTATCAGATTGGCTTTTGGTTAAATCTTTTAATATTCTAAGCTAAAGGTCAAGTTCGTTAGCCAGGCATTTTAAATAAAAATTCAAAAAGTTTGCGTATTTTGAAAATTTTTGAGACCACTTTTTTCAAAATTTCAAAATTCTTTGTACGGATATTTATAGTATTCAAAAAGACAAACAATTAATTTTAATGCATTATTCATCAAACCAAAAATTACTAAAAACATAGCATTTTAAAAATAGTATGAAAAAAGTAAAAAGAAGAAAAATATTGATTTTGAATGCCCTACAAGATTATCATAACAACTGGTTGAGTTCAGGTAGGAAATTCAATTGACAAAGCATGGGTCACTCAGGTTAGGGATATAATTTAAAAGTTAAAAAATAGTCAGGCTGCTGTGTAGACCGCATGTGTAGCTTTTAAATCTTAAATGTAAAATTGGAAATTCGAAAATTCAGTTTTTGAAAAAATGCCAGTAGTTGCAATGAAATTTTTGATAACAAAAGTTTTTTTATTTAAACACTGTGCATTTTTTTAAGCGTGACAATGAAACTACGTGTGTTTTAATGCCAATGCACGTTATGAATTGTAGTAATGTACATTTATGAAAATTATATGCAATTTGAGGGACAAACTCGAGCGCGAAGCAAGAGAACCATGATGAGAATATGCTCGTTCAAGCCAAAGGAGCTTTAACAAAAGAGAATTCTCAATCACCAAATTACTGTTATCGATGCGTTGACCCAGTTTTAAAAATTCTGTGCACACGTGTGGGGAATATACAAAGGCCGAGCGCTAGCGCATGATACATATAATATCAATGTTACTTCTAGAATAATACACTTTTATGGTTTTGAGAATAGAAAATTGTATTAAAAATATATTAAGTAAGAAGTTCTACTCTTAGTATTTATAAAATTGATATCATTTATCCCGAAAAATAAAAGCTTTTCACGATTTGAAGGGGGAACAAAATTGTTTGAACAAACACTGATTTTTTAAACAATGGGACATTATTTAAAATATAATATTATATTTTCATGATTTTGAGGGAAAAAATGGTTTAAATAAATGAAAATGGTTAAAAAATAACCAAATATGTTAAGCAACAAGTTATACTTTCAGTATTCATCAAATTTAGATCATTTATTTCAAAAGATAAAATTTTTCACGGTTTGCATCGGGAACGAAATTTTCCGGACAAATAATGATTGTTGAAAAAATTAAAAATAATTTGAAAATAAACTAAAATATTTTCATGATTTTGGGAACAGAAAATTGTTTCAACAAATAAAAATCACAAAAAAATCGAAGATTTACATTTTATGAAGGTTAAATAATTTTTTAAATTAGGAGTTTAAGCAATATAAAACTTAAAAGCTGCAGTGAAAGGATGTTTTTTAAAACGATTTTTTCAGTATTAAAACTCGAGAAGCTTCTTTTAAACTAGGAGAGTTCAGTTAAAAATCTTTGACTCAACATTCTGCGGTTTTTTTCTTTTCGAATAATAAGGCTTCAAAGTTTTTTTGCCAACTAGCCGACTTTACAGTCGAATTACTCGAAAATCCCGAAAATTTTTTCTACAACGGTTTATTAAGGGATCCTGATAAAAATTCCAAGTTTTCCAGAAAGGACACCTGTGCGTCCCGGAGATATTTTAAAAAAAGTCCAAAAAAATGTGTTTGCGTATACTGACCCGCCCCATTTTATTTTAGAGCAAAGTGTTCAACACCAAAATTAAGCAAGAGAAAATTGTGAAATATATAAAGGCAGAAAAAACCTCCTATCTTCAATAAATGCCGAGTTATGGTCCTTCAAAGAGCCTATACTTAACAAAAGAGGACAATTGTTTTAATAATAAGTGTCAATCTTTCAATTATTTGCATATTTATTGTATTTATTTGTGAAAACCACTTTCATAATATATGTTGTTAAAATTAAATGAAAAATGCAAATTAACTGGTTTTACATTGCTTATTTATCGTTCATAAAATCATAATAAAGGGATTAGTTTTATAACGTTTTATAATTTTGTGTCAATAGTGCCAAAAATGAATAAACTAATCATCAGAGAGGAAACAGTGATTGCTAGTTGTTGATAATTAAAAAATATGTAAACAAATTAATTACATAAGACTGTAAATGATGATTGTTTTGTAAAATGCACTTTCTTTTATACCACCCCGGAGGTAGAGTGTATTTTGCCAGTCAATCAATTAGTTAATTATTTAATTAGTTTCGTCATCAATAACAATATCATGTACTTAATTTGTTTACATATAATTTTATTCTTAACAATTAACCATCATTGTTCCCTCTGCGATGAGTAGTTTATCAATTTTTGGCAACTTTAACAAAAAATAATGAAACGTCATAAAACTAATCTCTTTCATAACATTTTTTTATAAATAATAAATAAACAATGTAAATCCAGTCAATTTTTTTTCATTTAATTTCGACAACAGATATCCTGGAAGTGATTTTCACAAAGTAAATACATTAAATATGTTCACAACTGATAGCGTGATTATTTAAACAACTGTTAAACAACAATTTACGCACAATTTCCTGCCCTAAAACTTTTTCACCGAGAAGCGAAGTGTTTTGAAAAAACTGTACAAGAGTAATTTGCTCTGAAAAATAAGACAAAAGTGTTCATCTTTCTAAAGGCTTTAACTTATGATCTATTGGGGCTAGGTATTTGCATTTTTTTTTAAATTAATCGAAATTGCATCTATTTAATTAAAGTTGTAAACATTTTCTGGTGAAATTAACAGGTTCCTAAGAACAGATACAAACTTCAGAATCGGGGTTTTTCGCATCTTTTTTCAAAAAGATTTAAAAAGGGCACATTAAAGGCGTGCACGAGAAATATATTGTCAAAAAATACTTTGGAATACTTTAAAATATTTCAGAATGCATATTAAAGCGAATCAGCGAATATATATTTTCTTACATTAGTTTTTAAGACTTGTAGCTTCCTTTTTTCTTAATATATGATACACAAAATAACATAAAATGAATACTGAGATAAAATATTTACGCTAAAACTAGGATTTGAACGTATTCTTTAATGTCTGTTTTTTACAAAAAATTAAAAAAATTTGTTGTTGTAAATCAGGTATTTTTCAAAATAGAAAAAAAGAAAATGAATCAACTATTCTTGTTTGATTCTTGCGAGAGGTTTTCTTGATTTTTCCAATCTGCGAAAAAATTCCAAAAAGCTTAGAAATCCACCAAAAATCACCCAGTAAGAAGAGTAAGTCCGAAAAGTAGGTGCGATTCTGAATTATTTTTTGTTAATTGATGAGCATTCAAATTTGAAGAGCTTCGCGATCAGATATTTTGCCTCTTATATTTGTTTATTATTAATTTTTCTACTACAATGATAAAAAATAAACGTTTATTATACCATTTTATTGTTATAAACCAATTTTATTAACAAATTAGCAAATAGTCTCATTATCGATAAAAAGATTTTTCTTTTTGCTGCAAGTATTTCGTATTCCTTGAATTAATAAGCCTCGAAGAATATGTGGCAAGATATATCAGTTCAAATTTTTATAAACTAACAAAAAAATTTTTGCTCTTTTATGTAGACGTTTTTTTACACCGAAAATGTTTTAAAATATTGGTAGAATGACTAATAATCACAAAAATATTCAAAAACTTAAGAATGATCATTTAAAAAAATATATTATAATATAATTATAATAAATAATATAATTATATTATAATATAGTAATAATATTTGGTAAAATTTGACAATGTGAGTGTTGATAAACAATTAAGATGAAAAAATGTGAAATTTAGGCATTTATGAAATGTTTATAATTTATAAAAAAAACTTGCAGCCGTTCCAGAAAATAAAAAAGTTATGGTTTTTAAAACCTTAATTTCAAATATTTTGCTAAAAGAATTGTTTATAACAATGTTCAATGTTTCTTTGTAAATTATTCTTTAATATCGAGAAATAATTCTGTTGTTAAAATTTTGCTTCCATACTGTTATTTCTATTTTTTTTTATATTTTTAAAGATATAAGAAAAATTAAATTATGGGTTCAACTTACTTTGAAAAATTCAAACAAAGAATTATAACTATAAAATTTTTAATTATAAAATTTTATTCCTAAAAGCGATTTTTATATTATGTATTGAATTACTTTTTTTACTACAAAAGATAAATTTCTAACAAAAAACAAGTAATAAAAAAGTAAATCTTAAACCAAAGATATGTATTTGTAACTAAATTTATGCATCTCGAAACAAAATGTAAATTTGGAACAACCAATATTTTTAACAACAAAAAAGAACTTGTAACAAAATAGTAAATTTTTTTTCAAATTTATTTTAATTTTTAACTAGAAACATCAATTTTTATATAAAGAAGCGAAACTTCAACAAAATAAATATATTGATTTGACCTTAGGAAGAGAAATTTTCACCGAGAAGGAAATAGAATTTTTAACTAAAATCGAGAATCTTCTAACAGAAAAATGAATTTTTAAAAAGTTGGCTGGAATTTCATCTAGGTAGTTGAATTTTTCATCAAACGAGATGGATTTTCAACAGAAAATTCAATACTTAGATTTTAATTGAAAAATTAATTTTCAAAGGAAGAAAAGAATCTTATGTAAAAATTGGTTTGAATTTAAAAATAATGCATGAGTTGAATAATTTGATGTTAATTGTTTTTTCTCTACTCGTCTAAGATTAATATTTCTTTAAATTTAATTTTTATTTTTAAATGATGATAAAATTGCTCTTAAGCTTCGCTGGGATTCGAACCCAGGTCTTTCAGATTGCCGGTTTGATGCTCTTATTTACTAAGCCATGGAGAAACGAGATTGATTTCTTCACAACACCTACTGTTAGCCAAAAAACGAGTAACGTCAAATAACGTTATGTATTTTATCTAGTTAAAACCATACCTAAAAAATGAATAAAAATAAAGTATTCTAGTTTTTGAAAAATTATGCCTACAAGTATAAAGAATTGCGTCGGAATTCAACTTGTTGGGGTTGTGAAGAAATAAAATCATATCTCTGTAGCATAGTGGGCAAGAGCATCAGACCGTCAATCTGAAAGATCTGGGTTCGAATCTCAGCGGATTTTGAGATTAATTTTCTAACAATATACAAGTAAAAATAAATATTAAAAAAACATTGATTTCGGACTATCAGACAACAAACAATTACCATTGAATTACTTTAACCATTTTATCTGTTCAAATTTATATTATAATAAAAAAATAAAATACATGAATTTTCTACTAACTGAGTGGGACTGCATTAACTGGATGTGGCTGGTGAGGAGCTTCTTCAGGAGGCGGAAGCACAACCTTTTGATGATCAAATTCCCCGCCAAATAAATGTTCACCAAAACCCGACTTTGCTAGTTTCTTTGCTAATCCACGTGCAGTCGATTCATCACTTGAAGAAGAAGAAGAAGAAGAAGAAGAAGAAGAAGATACGAGGTCAATGACCTTTCCTGGATTTCTTTTTGATTCTGTAAAAAGACTGCCGATATCAACAGAACTCATCATATTTGATCCAAAACGTATAAACTGTTGATCGACGTGAGCCATCAGGGGCATGAACCAGCCCGACGCACAGTGGTCTGGAATAGGAATTTACTGTTCATAATCGCCTACAGGTCGTATTTCTTAACCGATTTAAAAGTTTTTTTTTAGAAATGCTCAGCAATTAATTTTTAAGAGAATTGTGGTTTTTTTCAAATTTTTTTGACAGAGCAACAATATATAAACAAATATAGTGACAAAATTGACCATTTCAGCTTTGTGAATTTTTATCTCAAGAAAAAATACGGATAGAAACTTACTATCAGCCGGAATTATTGCACATGCATTCATAGAACATAATTAATTTTCATAATATTTAACTTAATTATTATAAACAATTTTTATAAACAAATTCTTATTAGTGTTTTCTTACCATAGAAAAAATCGTTCATTTCACGCTAGTTGCTAATATTTTTCATAAGAGTCATAATTTGTAACAACTATTGTTTTTATAAACATTTCTATAAACAAATTTTTTATAAACGAGTTATTCTCATAGCTGAATTGATTTTTCTGAACAAAAGTGATTCACAATTTTCTTTAAAGCTATTTATATACTTTAAGCTTTATCAAACATAAACAATATAGATTGTTTATAACAATTTAGTTAAACAAGTCTCCTAATCGGCCGTTTCCTCGTAGAATAAAATGTTTTTTTCTTAAATAATTATTAGAGTGACATTTATTGTGATGACTAACCAACGAAATTAAATAAAGAATAATTTATATGATTGACATGAACAATTTTTTTAACAAAACTATGATTTATTTTTTTACATGCAAAAAGGAGGTTTTCCACTTAAATTATCCCACAATAAAATAACAGTGATTCCAAAATTGGACATGGGACATTAAATAATAATTTGCGTGATTGTTAATAACAATTTTAAAACAATGCGTGACAATCTGCAGTTGGTCGTAGGAAAAAGTTATTTTTTCTTCAATCATTTTTGTGATAATCTTATTTGTGTTATTGAATCAATGAAAAAATTGATGCTTATAATAATAATGAGATTATTATAAAAAACTTAAAATAAATAAATTAGTTGAGTCACTTGTTCTTCATTTGTTTTTCATGAAGTTACGTACAAAACAAATGAAAGATAAGTGACATCTGAATGCGCAAGTACAGCGTTAATGCTCCTTATTTTCACTTGTTCCTCATTTATTTTTCAGGAAGTTGCATAAAACAAATAAAAGATAGGTGACTTCCAAAAACGCAAGTACAGCGTTATTGCTATGGACAGTTTGCTACAGAAATTGTTATTATCAATTACGCAAATTATTATTTATTGCCCCATATCCAATTTTGGAATCATTGCTAGTTTAGTGTCGGATAATTTTAGCGGAAAACCGTTCTTTTTGCATTAAAAAAAATAAATCATAGTTCTGTTGAAAAAATTGTTTATAACAATCATATAAATTATTATTTATTCAATTTCGTTGGTTAGTCACCGCAATAAATTTCACTTCATTAATTATCGAAGAAAAAAACATTTTTTTCTGCGAGGAAACGGCCGATTAGGAGACTTGTTTAACTAAATTGTTATAAACAATCTATATTGTTTATGTTTGATAAAGCTTAAGGTATACAAATGGCTTTAAAGACAATTGTGAATCACTTGTGTTCTGAAAAATCAATTCAGCTATGAGAAAAACTCGTTTATAAAGAATTTGTTTATAGAAATTGTTTATAATAATTAAGTTAAATATTATTAAAATTAATTATGTTCTACGAATGCATGTGCAATTATTCCGGCTGATAGTGATTTTTTATCTGTATTTTTTCTTGAGATAAAAATTTACACAGCTAAAATGGTCAATATTGTCACTATATTTGTTTATATATTCTTGCTCTGTGAAAAAAATGTAAAAAAAAGAAAAAGCACAATTCTTTTAAAAATTAACTGCTGAGCATTTCTAAAAAAAAACATTTAATCGGTTAAGAAATACGACCTGTGGGCGATTATGAACAGTAAATTCCTATTCCAGACCACTGTGCGACGCTCGTACACGCGTAAAAGTATTGTTCGCGAGTTTAACAATAAGAAAATTTTCAAAATAGAAAAATCAATCTTTTGAAAATGTAGCAATGTATGGCACAGTTAAAAATTATTTATAGTTTAATAATATTTAATTGCAAAATGAGCTAAGTCGATAATTGTGTTTTCTTGGTTTCGCCGGTAAAATGTATCTAATTGATGCAAATTCCTGTAAAAAAAAACAAGAATCAAGCGTCAGTGATTGGTTCAAAAATGTTAAATAAAGTATTTTGAAAAATCTCAATTCGATTTGTCAGAAATGGACTGAGATATTCATATTTGGAAAATGTACTCGAGGTTTAAAGTCTTCGCGACGCATTAGCTAACAGCGCGGGCAGACGTTGAGTAATTTTTCCAAATATAAATGTCTCAGTCGATTTCGGACGAATCTATATGAGATTTGCCCAAAATCTTCATTAAACATTTTTAAACAAATCACTCATGTAAGTTGTTTGAAATTCGAAGTTACCTAGATACTTTTTACCGTCGGAACCAAGAAAAGCCAACTATCGACTTACCTCATTTTGCAATTATATATTATTAAACAGTAAGCGATCTTCAAGTTTTTCATAAATTCTTAGGCATCGTTATAGTATTCTAAATAGGTCCTATAAATATGAACTCATTTCAATAATATTCAGCCAAGTTAGAACGATTTAAGTTTTAAAACTTAATTAAATCAGAGAGCAGCTTTTATTTACTATTTCGCTTTTATTATTAGAAATAAACGTTTGAGATAAAATACACTAATAGAAAAAAGTTTTATTTACTTATTTTCTATAATTATACATTTAAAAAAAATTGATTTTTTTCATTTTAAACATTTTCTTTTTTTTGTGACGCGCGGACAATTCTTTTAAGCGTGTTCGAGCGTCGGGCTGGTTCTTGAGCTCGGCGCACAGTGGGAGAGAAAAAACATTTTTTGGACAAAAATCGTCTGACAGTGCAATTCTGAACAGATTTCGATTTTTCTTTTTAGAATTAACCTAAGGCTTCCAGGTATAACATTTAACTGTGCAATTCTTATTTTGACATTAAGGAAATTTGTTATATAACAATAAACTTACAACTTTTTGTTGCTAAACTTTTCCATGATACCATTTCTTCTAAGATTTTGAAATTGATTAAAACAGGTCATAAATTAATGTAAAACTAACTACAAATAATTTATGGTTGGGTTAAAATAACAAAAACAATTTTAATAATGTTTTAAACTTTCTATTAGAAGTTTTTCCAAACGTTTCGGCAAAAAAATCCTTGCTGTCATATATCAGGTCACTGTAAAAAATATGGCAGCAAGGATTCTTGTTCAAGATATTTCGCATTGATTTAAAAAAAAATTAAACCCATTCATTAAAAAATGGTCAAAATGTGTATTTGTTTATGAAAATCGTTTAAATAATTATCATCTTCTGTCACTATTTCGAATATGATAGCACAGATTCTTTTGCAAGATGTTTCGAATTAATTCCGCAAAAATCAATTCTATTAATGAAAAAAATGGTTTTAATGCGCATTTGTTCAAAGAAATTGTTTGAATAATTAAAATCTTTTGGTCACTATAAAAAATATAATAGCAAGGAGCTTTAGGAGCCTTATGAAAAATGTTAGAGTTCACAAAAAAATTTAACCATGTTTTTTGCTACTGAATTTTTTCTGACCGTCGTGCAGTGGGAGATCATGTACTTTTTTCGTTTAAAAATCTCCAGAGCCTTCAATTTCGGTCCGATTTTTAATTTTCTTTTAAATAAAAGTTTATTTAATTCTGAAGAGCTTGATGCTCCGAACTTTTGTCCCCTCTATTTGTTTATTAATAGTTTTACCAATAAAAGTATGGAAAAACTGAAATTTTGTATATAACAATTTTGTAAGCTTTGATAAATGATTAGGTAAACTTTATATAGTCTTAAATTAATGTTTAGGGATTTATAGAATATATATAATTTGTTCATTATTCCACTTATTGGTTATTAATAAAATGTTATGAACAAATTAGAAAATAGCCTTATTATCGGTAAAAAAATGTCTGTTTGCTAAAAGTGCTTCATATTGATGTAGGAATGATATTTAATTACAAAACTAATTAAAAAGTTCAGAATAACCATTGTTATAAACAATTCGAATAAAAAAAATTCTGTTTCTCAATTTTTCATTTGATAGAACCAGATTTTTTGCTAATTGAAACTGTCGAAATTTGTATTTTTTCATCTTATTTGTTCATAAATATTCAGATTGTTACATTTCACCAAACATTATCGAAGATATATTATTTTCAGAAATATCTGTGATTAGAAATCATTCGTTTAATAGCTTGAAACATTTCTAGTGCAAAAAACCATTTTTCTATGCGAAAGAGCCAACATTTTGAATTTGTTTACCTAGTTTCCTTATAAAAATTTAAATTGTTATATTTTATTAAATATTATAAAATATTTATTCTTTTAAGGAATACCTAAAGTCGTTCTGGCTATTACAGGAAATAATAATTTCAAAAATTCTCAAATTTTAATATTTTGTCACAAGAATTGTTCATAGCAATGGTTATTATAAACTTTTCAATTTGCTTTGTAATTAAATGTCATTTTCTACCTTGATATGAAGTACGTTTAGCAAAATAAATTGTACATACTGATTTTTTTTGTATAAATCGTATTTATAATTGTATAAAATTGTATATACTGATAATAAGACGATTTATCGAATTGTTCTTAAAATTTCTTTACAACAAATAAATGGAATAATAAGCAAATTATTTGATATTTATGAATCCTTAAACATTAGTTTGAGAGAATATAAAGTTTTCCTGATCATTTATTAAAGCGTAAAAGATTTTTATTTTTATTATAAAAAACATTTCTGTGTTGAAATGTTGTCACAGGCTTATAATGGCCAATATGTCGCAGGCATTTTTGGTTAGAGTTGGATTTTTTATTTGATCATTTTTGCACGGGGCTGTCCCAGTATATATGTATCATCAGTCACGGACGAATTTTTATAATGCAATCAAGTGATCTGATGAGAGCAGTCTGCCCAGACATATTGGTCAAAGCCTGATTTTTACCCCATCATTGCCGGAGTGGATTGCAGTCAAGTACACGATGGGGGGACCTACAGCTTAAGGTGGGTTCCGAACCACCAGAACCTCAGTAAAGGTACATTGAAAAATTTCTAGAGGTAATGGCTCAGGGATCGAACCCCGGACCTCTAAGGTGAATTCCGACTGTCTCACCAACTGAGCCACTGAGGCTTTATTATTATTATTATTATTATTATTTGGCAACTCGTTCATAAAATTTCTTTATAACAAATAAATGGAATGATAAACAAATTATTTGTAATTTATGAATCTTTAAACATTTATTTAAGACAATACAAAGTTTTCCTGATCATTTATTAAAGCGTGAAAAATTGTTATGTACAAAATTTAAGTTTTTCCATACTTTGAGTGGATCAATTATTACTAAAATATAGAGGAGACAAAAGTTCGGAACATCAAGTTCTTTAGAATTGAATAAACTTCAATTTGTTTAAAATTCGAAACCAGATCAAAATTGAAGGCTCTGGAAATTTCTGAACATTTTTGAAAAATCGGGAACAGTAGAGTTGTAGAGAATGTTTTTTATTTGAAATCACATCAGTTATAATATTTTAATTCCTAAATTCATAGAAAAACTATTTTTTTCAGATATCTTACTTTTGGCACGAAAATAATCTTAAATACAAAAAGACGGAAATAGAAGTTATATAATTTGTTAAACCTTGAAACCAAAACACGAATGTAGTCGAAAAAATTTAATTTTCAAATAAAAAATATGACTTTTCAGCAAAAGATTAATTTTCCACAAGACTGATGAATTTTTACCCTAAAAAAGTGAAATTTAAAACAAAGAAAAAAATTTTTTCCCGAAAAAAGGAGAGCTTTCAACTAAAAATTAATTTCGATTAAAAAAACAGGCTTTTATACTGAAAATGTTAATTTTAATTCAAAGACATAAGACTCCAGTTAAGAAAATAATTTCTTAACAATGTAGTTTAACTTTACCAAAGCATTCGAAATTTTAGTCAAATAAGATGAATTTTCAACAAAAATAGTTAAACTTTCAACCAAAGAGAGAAATTTTGAATCAAAAAAGATAAATTAAAAGAAAAGAATTGCATTCTTGGTTAAGAAAGATTTCAGTTGACATTTCACGAAAAAAATATAAATGATTTAACAAGAAATAAGTTTCTTCGCAAAATATAAAATTTTCAATCTAAAAAGACTAATTTTTATCAAACAAAAAAATATTGAGCTTTAAACCAGAAATAAATTTCCAACCATAATAATATTCTACCGTAAAAAAGAAATATTTTTATGAAAACGAAAGAATTTAAAAAAATTAGTTTTCAATCAAATATTTGATTTTTTTACCAATGTAAATGAGTTTTTAGAAAAAAAGAATAATTATCAACAAAGCAGTTGATTTTTCAGCCAAAAAATAAATTTTATAAATTTGATGAATTTTCCACACAGCAGAATAATTTTTATCAAAATAATTTAATTTCTATACCAAAACATTATTTTTCAGCCAAAAGGGATTTATTTTCAAACCAAAATGAAAAATCTCCATGAAGGAAGATTTTGTAGTTTAGAAGGAAAAAAATGTGAAACTAGTGTTTTAATATACAAGTCAAAAAGGGAATTTTTCAACCTAAACACACGAGATTTCAATAAAAAAGTTAATTTTCTACTAAAATTTCATTTTAAATAAAATACTTGAATTTAAAACGAAAAATTTAAAAAAAATGTCAAAATTTCATTCTAAACAGATGAATGTTTGATAGAATAAATGACTTTTCAACTAAAATGAGCAATTTTTAACATGAAATATTATTTTAAAAATTACAAAATAATATTTTCAATTGAAAAGATGAATTTATAAAGAAACTGATGCACCTCCAAACAAAAAATAAATTTGTTACAACCAACATTTTTTAGCACGAAATTTTAACAAAATAAATAATGTACTTTCATTAATTTCTAATAAAAAAACGATTTTTTAAGAATTAATTTTTTTGAATCAGACCATTTCAACTAAAATTAAAAATATTTTAACAGGAAGTTAAATTTTCAATAATTTAGTTGGAATTTCATCCAAGTAGGTGAATTCTTAGTTAACAAGAAAAATATTTCAACTGAAACTGCAATAGTTAGATTTAAATTTAGAAATTAATTTGAAACTGAAGAAAAGAAATTTCTGCAAAAATTGTTTTAAATTTTCAGCAAAATACATGAATTTTCAACTAACGTTGTGGTCCTGCTGTACGTAAATGTTCCAGGTAAGCAGTTTGTGCGTTATAGAAGGTTGGAACAAAATCCGCATCATTTAGGTTCCTTGCTAGCTCATTGGGACCCTTCTCTTCATTTTCAGGAGATGATACGAGGTCTACCACATTTCTTGGAGTTTTTGATGATTCTGTAAAAAGACTCCTGATATGTACAAAAGTCATTATATCTGATCCGAAAGATCTGAATATTGATCGACGATCTAAATTTGCCAAGTATTAAAAAATTGATATTACATTCTTTGAGAATCCTCTCATTACTTTGTCCATTAGCGTTTTACCGCATCCCTTGTTCAGGAAATGTATGCCAATCAATTATTTTAAAGGATTCATGGGGGCTTTTTTCAGATATTTATAAGATTTCAAGCTACTTTAACATATTAAAAAAAAATCTTAATAGTTTACACAAATTTCAATGGGTTTTATAGAATTTTGATGGGATTTTCAAACATTTTAAGATGGATTTTAAAGAATTTCTGGAAAGCTTTAAAATTGCTCTCAAAAGGGCTATAGAATCTTTGAGACTATCTATAAAATATTTCAATTATTTTGAAATTTCATTAAATTACTTAAGTCAATAAAATTTCCTTGGAATCTTTCAAGCAGTTAACTGTTGGAATTAGATAAGTATTTAATTTGTTGTCCTCTATACTGATTTTCTCCATTTTTAATATGGATTCGTAATCAGCGACCTAAGCAACCACTTAACTGAATTTCATTCAAATCGAGTGAATTTTTACAGCTTAGTGCACCATATTGAATTTCTTAATTTTGATCACGGAATCGTCATCAGCGACCTAAACAACGCTATAGTACTGACTTTCATTTAAATCACGCGAATTTTGGAATTTAGTCCAACATATTTGATCGCCATATTGGATTTCTTAATTTTGAACCCGGATTTAAAACATATCAGGATTTTTAAATATTCTAACCTAAAAATATAAAAAACGTGGTTTAGTTCTATATTTAAGGTTATGTTCTGTCGGTCCTTCTTTTTTTCTCAAAAAACTTTACATAAACATTTAAAGTATTACCCTTTCCCTTTGAAGTACTTTCGAGTTTGCTAAAATATCTTCTTTTCTACGCTATGATATTCAATTTAAAAAATTTCAAATATTAGGAATTTTAAAGAACCGCAAATCACTTTATATTTCAAATTTTCAAAATTGAATATCTTGCCGAAGAAAAAGATATTTTAGCGAACTCAATGGAATTTCTGAGCCCGGATTTGGATTCAGCGACCCGAAGCTGACCGGAACTGACTAGTCTAATCTATTGTACAACTTTCATGTCGGTCACAATCAGCCACCTAAACAAACCCTTAGAACTGACTTTCATTTCAATCACGCGAATATTGTATTTTACTGTGCCATAATAAAAGGTCAGGTGTAATTTTTAAAATTTGTGCACGGATTCGTCATCAGCAACCTACAAAATCGATTAGGACTGACTTTTATTTAAATCACGTGAATATTGTGTTTTAGTCTGCCATAATGAAGTGTCATTTTTAATTTTTTAATTTTGACCTCGAAATCGTCATGAGCAATTTAAAAAATTCCTCATTACTTACTTTTTTCCAATCACGCGAATTTTGTATTTTAGTCTACCATATTGGATCCCCCCTTTGAGTTTTGTAATTTTAAGCTCAGATTTTCGCCAAAAAAATTTGGTTTAGTTTTTTAAACACGCATTTAAAATAATAAAAACTTATTTTTGAAGATATATTATTTTACTCTTTTTTTAAAAAAATTATCTTTTTATTTCCTACATGGAGAGAAATTTCGGAAAATTAATTCACGTCGCTATTCCTTGATTTAATTACGCTTCGGCGCGAGAACAAACATACCCCCTTTCTGTCCTTCACTTCTTATTTTCCCTCTCTTCTCGTTCCCTTCCCTCACTTCCACTCTTTCACTTCCCCTCTCAGAATTTCCCGTTACTTCACATCATTTCCCTTCACGTGCCTTCATTCCCCTTATTTCCCATCACTTTCCTGTCCCTTCTCTGATTCCTCCCCTCGATTCATCTCCCCTTAATTTCCCCTATTTTTTCCTTTAATCTATTCCTTTTTTTCTACCATTCCTTACTTCCTTTCATTTTGCACCACATCATTCCGATCACTTGCCCTCCCACTCGACTCTGCTTATTTGTTTCAAGTTTTCCATAATTCCCATCTGTCTTACCTCCTCTCATCACTTCTCTCGGTTTCTTCTCAATTCCCCTAACTTCCCCTTACTTCCGCTCTTATCACTTGCCCTAACTTCCCAACCTTTTCCCTCGTTTCCCATTCCCTATTCCTTTTGTCCCTTCCCTAATTTCTCCTTTATTTGCCTCATTTTCGATACCCTCTCTCACTACCCCTCATTTTCTTTCCCATTCTTCCGACTACTTCCCCCCTTTCATTTCCCCTTATTTAGCATCACCGCCCTCATTTTCCCACCATCCTCTCCCCGCACTTCCATTTCTTTCCCTCCCTTCCCTTTTCTCGTTTCCCCACATTTAGCCTGCCCTCAAATCCTTCCTGCCACTCAACAGCCTGGGGCTACGACAAGATTTTAAATTCTATACAACATAAATAAACAATGAAAATGAAATAGTTAAATTTTCATTTTCGAAAATTGAGTTTAAGCCAGAAATCGAGTTTTTAACAATATAGTTACATTTTGCACAAAAATAATTTAATTTTCAATTAAAAAGATAAGTTTTCTATAAAGGAAATGAAATTTTAACAAAATATATATACGGATTTTCAACCAAATACTTCAAGTTCCATTAAAGAAAATAGCAGTAGCATATTTTACTTGTAAAGTAATTAACTCAATTAACAATGTATTTTTTTAGTGAATATATTTTATTTTTCAACTAAAACATAATCAATTGCAATCCAGAATCTTCTTAGAGAAAAATGAATTTTTAACAAATGACGCCAACCCGGCGCGTAGCTACCGCCGTATCAGCCGTATCAATGATACAGGGCCCCCAAATAAAAATTAATAAATGATTTTTTTTCCTGGAAAGAGCCTTCCAAACAATTTTTGATACAGGCCCTGCTCAAAGCTAGCTACGTTATTGACGCCAACTTCCACCCCGTAGTGAAAATTTTAACTGTAAAGAAGAATTTTTAACGCAAAATATAATAGTTAAATTTTCAGTTAAAAAACTCCATTTTTAACCAAAGAAACAAAATATATACAGTTTTAATCTGAGTAACTCACAATTATCTGTATTGAAAGTTGATTACAGTCAATTATTTCAGATTGTAAGTGAATTTTTACCGATAACAAGTCGATCATTTCTAATTTCAAGGGAATTATATTGGATTAAATACATTACACCCAATTACAAGTTATCCGAGTGGTCAGTCGCAAAGTCACAAAATCGAGTTTAAATCGACGAAATCCCCGGGCAATACATTAAAATATATGAATATTTAAAAATATTTCGGAATACCTGAGAATCTTTGGGAATACTTTGGAATATCTGGATTATTAAGAATACTTAGAAAATCTGGGAATACATAGGAAAATTGACGGAAAATGTGGGAATATTTGGAGGGAATATAAGGAATATCGAAGTGGTTTACTTCTGGGATTATTATATTGATACTTACCAATTCCTTTGAAGAAAATGATGAATATGAGCACAAGATCCCCCAAAAAGAGCCTCATTTTTTCCGTTGATTAAACTTTCCCTATCAGAATTTTGTAAGGAGCAACCTCTGATTTTTTGGGAATCCACTAGCTGATAGATACACTAGCCGACTGATGTACTTACATACGTGGATAGCGAAGTGGCAAATAGGTGGGGCTATATACACTTAATAACTTTTATTTATTCTTCTTGAAATTTTCCTCAATCTTCAAAAATTCCGATGTGCTTGCTTTGTTTTCAATGTTTCATAACAGTATTTCAGTTTGGGAGAAAAAATTGTGGACCAAACCAGTGCTTTTTATCTTAGATCCACGTTCAAATATTGTTAGGAACGAATCAACGTTCTAACGAACTAAAAACAATATTGACAGAGTTTTGGAATTTATGACTGATTGAGCACTCTGCCTTAAAATCACACCCCATCTTCATACATATACAATTATACACACACATATGTACATATTTTAAAATAAAACCTTTACTTCAAATGTTTGCTCCATACATTAGTGTCGGAATGGAAAAAACTTTGAATATCTTCATCGGCACCGGAAATCAAAAAATTACCAGAACCAAGAATAAGATTTGTTCGAAGAATCTGGACGAATTTAAGACCACTTTTTTGCATTATCATCATTTATGATTTTGAAAGAATTAGAATTTTAAAAAATTTCACAACTCCGTTTTCAGAAGACAATTATTATTCGATTAAAAATTTTTTTTAAAAAGCTAATGCAATTTCGCATCGCACGTTAATGGCCGATTTCAAAATTTTGATTTATGTAATAAAAAATAAAAAAAAATACAATTTTGGACTTTTAAAGTACGGTCTAACCTCGTTTATTGCAATCCAAGAAACTCGTCTATCGCAACTTCCCCAGCTTCCACTACTGATGGTCACATGTTCCGTATAGCCAATGACAGCGCGGAAGCGGGACTGTATTGTGAAACCACCTTCCGGATACGTGGAGTGGTGGGGTCTCCTGTAGAGTTGCAATAGACAAGGTGTTTATGTTTCGAAGGATTTGCAATAAACGAGGTTTGACTGTATACCGGTTTTTGAAAAATGCTTTGATTCAATTAAAAAGACCTAGAAAACTGAAAAAAAACTTTCCAAAAAAGAAGACCAATAACAATTCGAATGTTAAAAAATTTATTGAATTATTTTGTAAACAAATAAGTGGATGAAAACTATTTTGTGGGGCTTCGCGGTGATTCGTCATTTGATTCGCAACAAATTGGATAAACTTATGCACAAGAAGAGTTTTTTAGTTAAATTAATAAAAGCTCATGAATAATTTGTTATTTTAAAAGAAATTTTTATAAACAAATATCCATATCAGGTATTTTTGATAGAAGGAATAAAATTTTTTAATGGAATCGATCATATATTACTTGGGAATCAAACCTGAGTATCATATTTTGTCCCCAAATAAAAGTTAATGATTGTTTAAACTACCTTTATTAACAAATGCACTATTTGGCTATTTTTAGATGTCGAAAATTAATTTTTTCGATGCAATTAACTGTGAATAACTTAATTATAAATTTTTAATAACATTTTGATGTCAGTAAACAATTGATTATTGTAAAAACATTTGTTTAAACATATTTTTTATTATTTTATGTAATTATTGGAAAATACTGATTTTTCTAACGCAATTCACAGCCAGTTAATTTTCAATGATTGTTTGCTATGAATCAATAACATTTGATAAATGTTTTAATTAAACCTAATTAAAAAATGCATGATTCAGCTATTTTTCAGGATTTAAATTTGTTATTTTTATTAAAAATTTAGTAAACAAATTTTTCTCCGATAATCCATTTGTAAACTAAATTCTATTTTTTCTTGTGAAATATAATTAATATTACTTAGCACTAATTCCTTGCCATGAGTTAATCAAAATTAATGATTTATTAAAGAAACTTAATTACTACTTGAATTTCTTTTTTGGTTAATGGAATTGATCAGAAGAGCTTTTCAGAAATAGTTTGATTTCATAATAATATGCCCACCTGTGAAATACTTGTAAAAATCTTATATTATATACCGTGTATAGAGACGTTAATAAAATTGTTAATAAAAATAAAAATAGCGGATCGTGGTCGAGCTATTAATAAAAGTTAAAAAACGTGTTACTGACAGTTGATTACACGCAAAAACAAAAAACAAGTTTAAATGTTAAAACACAGTCAAATAATGAATTTGTTAGTTAAGTTTGGTTAAACATTTATCAAATGTTATTGATTCATCGCAAAAGATCATTGCTGAATAACTGGCTGTTAATTCCATAAGAAAGCGATATTTTATTTATAAATAGTCAAAATGATTAAAAATTGTTTAAACAGTTGTTGTTTACAATAATGTTTTGTTTACTGTCATCAGAAGGTTCTTAAAAGTTAAGAAGCTAGTTATTTACAGTTAATTGCATCGAAAAATCAAGTGATACAATTATTTATTAACTTTTATCAACTATTTTGACGTCAGTCTTTTTGATTAGAAACTTCATGTTAATTTCAGGAGAATTTATAATTGGTTGATAAATTTTATATTAAAAAAAATTTAATAAACAAATGTATTATTCAAACATCTGTCGAGGGCATTTTTTCATGTCAGTCTCTTTAATTGGGAACTTAATAATAATTTAATTAATACTCATAACTTGGTTGATAAATTCTATGATTTTCTAAACAACCATATATGCATCATTTGAGCAGTTTTCGACGAAAAAGTTTTTTTCAATCTCAGTCCTTTTAGTTTAAGTTCCTTATTACTTTCCTGCTTTTAATGAGGCTGCAGATTAAGAATAATGCGTTTGTTTGATAAATTTGTTTTTGAAAAAATATAAAATTTATCAACTAATCATGAATTTAGCTGAAAGTATCATCTATTTACCCATTAAAAAGACTGACATCGAAAAAAAAAGAATTTTCCCGCCGAGAGATGCCCGATTAATGTATTTGCTTATTAAATGTGTTAAGAAATCACAAGATTAATCAACAAATTATAAAAACTTCTGAAATTATTATTAACAATAATAATCCCAAGAAGAAATTTCTTCACCATTATAATGTTTTTATCCAAATTTCTTGCAATATAATTTTAAAAAACGTAAAATTGTGGATTATCGTAAAAAATTCTATCAACAAATAATTGTTTATAAAATTTTGTTTTATTTATTATATAAAATTAAAATATCATAAACTAATGTTAATATATACAACTCAGGATTTCAATAATTTTAATGTTATTTACAAGGGAACGTCAAATTGAAAAATTGCAATTTTTTTGTCATATTTGTTTATTTATAAAAAAATCAGAACACTATTTTAAAAAATCAGGCTCGGAATCTCTTTCAGAATTCTTATAAGCTTTTATTTTGAATTTTTTGTATAAATCAGTCATTATTTGTTGGCTATACATTATTTTTAACTTAAACAGTAATTTTTTCCCACTGTGCGTCTGTTTGTATGTCTGTATGTCTTTATTTCTATATTTTTTGACAAAAGACACAAGCTACAAAAAAAAATAAATTAACAAAAATTGTTTAAGCGAAAAAGAGGTACACATTTTTTAAAATCATTTTTTGACTACACGCGTAGTTTCGATTTTAATCGTAAAAAATAACATTACAAATACAAATTTGTGAAAGAACGACAAATGGCGATGATAAGAAAATGGATAGACAAAAATTGTTGCTTATTTAAAAGACTCAGTTTCTAAAATCCAGATTTTAAAGAATTTCGGTATTTTTTTAATTTTCGAAAATTACTTGAATTTTTTTAAGTATCCAAAAATGAATAAAATACTTTAACATCTTTTGAAAACCCTTAAAATCAGTGAAATACTTTGAAATTCCTGGAAATATTTTTGATAACTTGACAATTCACTAGAATCTCTTAAAATCCTTTTGAATATTTCAAATTGTTTGAAATTTCTTCAAATTACTGAAATAAATTAATATTTTGTTTACATATATTTACATATAATATTACATATTTAATTTACACTCACACACAGAGTAAATCTTAAAAATATTAAATAAAAATGTTAACAAAATGTTGATTTTTGAAGATTGAGACACATAATTTGAAAGCATTTTAATAATTTGGACAGATTCCAACAGAATATACAAATTTTTTAACATTCATAGCATAATTTGAAAAGATTTTTCATTTTGAAAGATAAAAAAAGATAAAAAGATGTTTAAAGATTTTTTAAATTGTCAAGAAGGAATATACAAATTTAAAGTTAATTTTTTCAGTTTTGAAATATTTTTCAAGAATTTTAAGAAAAATTTGAGAGAATTTAGAAAATATATAGAAGTTTTGTGAAAAATTAAGTAAGATTTAAAAATATTTCATAAAACTAAGAATAAGCTGTACATTTTTTTAAATTTCCGAATAAAAAAAAACAAAAGCTTTTCAAAAAATTTGAAAGGTTTCAAGATACTAATTCAAATGTTTTCTTAAGATTCCTGGAAAAATTTAATGTGATTTTTTATTTTGAAAAATTAATTTTAACATAATTAATTCAAAAGATTAGCAAAAATGTTCATAATGTTAATTTTTTTTAATATCTTTTAAGCTTTCACGAATTGTAAATACTTTTCAAGCTGAATTTTTCCTAAAATTGTGTAAAATTGAGTAAAAAATTTTTTTTACGAACGCTAGAAAAAGTATCTTCATTAAAAGCTATTTTTGCGAATTGATCCTAATGTTATTTATTTTTCATAAATTAATAATCTGGAATAAATAAAATTTTTTAAAAATATTACTTTACATTTTTAGCTTTATGAAGCTCAATTATTCATGAAATTAATATCTTCTAAAACACATATTTCGAAAAGATTATTCATACCGAAAATAAAGTAAGGTTAAATAAATGAGGTCGGAAAATAATTCTTTTTTTTTTAGAGACAGTATCTTGTAAATCCGTCATATTTTTCGATATCATGTCCCAGTCTGGTTTTGTAAAAATTACATACCAATTCAGGTGCGAAAATGATAATAAAATAAAAGATTTATTTTCGTAACGAACGTTTAATTATTTGTTTTATAAAGAATATCAAGAATGAAATTTTAATTTTTATATGGTATTGTGCGAAAAGGATATCTAATTGTTATTTTAAATCACCAAATATCGTAAATCATTCATATCATAAGACTGATATTAAATATAAAAATTATAATTATAAAATAAGAGCTCACTCCTTAATATTGCAAATACTCATTTTTATACTTGTTGTAATAATATGGGCAGAAAAATATGTTTTATGTTAATCTAATTTACTTTTTTCCATTTAATTTAACGAAAAGTCAAATTTTTAAAAGGGATATATGATTTTTAAACAAATAGTCGCAATTTTTAGTCAAAGAGGCGAATTTTTAACAAAATCATTAAATTTTTAACCAAGTTAATACATTTTCAACCATAGGATCAAATTTGAAAAAAAGAGATTATTTTTTTGAAACGCAGAAAGTTTTATTTTTAACCAAATGAGCTGACTCTTCATGTCTAAAAGAAGAACTTTTTAGAAGATAGTTGAATTTTCAAATAATAAATTTTCTACTAAAAAACATAAGTTTTGAATAAAAAAAGACGATTTTTCAACAAATCAGTTTATTTTTTTGACAAAAAAAAGTTATGAAAATCGTCGAAGTTTGAACAAATAATTAAACAGTTAATTTTTCACAAAAATAGATGAATTTTTAAACACATTGTTGAAATTCTAACATATAAAGTTGAATTTCCATTCAAATTGATACATTCTCAACAATAGGAATTAATAGTTAATTATCAACTTAACAGTTTTTATCAACAAGATAGATGATTTTTTATTTAATTTTTCAAAAAAATTAGTATGTATGCATGTACTTTTAATATCCTAAATTAATAATAAATAATATTAAAAAGACTAATATTATCTTTCTACTTTTTAATATAAATTAAGTAAATTAATTTTTCTGTTGAAAATTTAAATTTTCGAGTTAAAAATATAACTCTTTTGTAGAAAACTCGTCTTCAGCTTTATGGTTAACCTATCCCTAGTAAATATGCCTAATAGCATCCAAACAGAAATCGAATAGGATATGGCTTCTATCAGGTCCTATTACTTTCGAAAGTGGGTTTTGTTCCTGGTTCTATCTAGTATTCTATTAGGTAATTGTAAAGTTTTGAATTGGATCTTATTAGGATTTAATGTATCTATCCAGCACTCGTACCTATTAGCTATTGGTTTCTAAGTGGAACCTATATGGAACCTAATCGGATTTGAATTCGGTTTTCGTGCGGTGTTTATTTGGTAAGTTTGAACTTTCTATTTGGCTCTTATTAGGATTTGGTGTAGTTGTATTCTAGAAATGCCTATTAGAATTCAAATAGAATCTAATAGGATATGGTTTCTATCACGTCCTATTACTTTCGAAAGTGGGTTTTGTTCTTCGTTCTATGTAGTTTCTATTGGGTAATTGTGAACTTTCTAATTGGGTCTTATTAGAATCTAAAATGTTTTGTATTTAGTCCGATTGCTCAACGAAAAAAAATATTGCTTAACTTATTGCAATATAATCTTCTTTTTTATAGTTTTTGAGTACACAATTCGCCAATGCGGTACTTACAGATATAATAGCACGCTTAAATGCTTTAAAAAAAATCGCACTTACTGAGGATTCGAAACCTACACCCATACTACCTAAACTTGTATTATATCACGCGCTCTAATTCATTTCGCTATCGATGCACATGGATCTTGGTTACAAAATTTCGGTCACGATTAATGAGCAGTTCTAAGGGAAATTGACAGTTTTCAAGGGACTTTGATAAAAAAAAATTATTTAAAAAGAATTAAAAATTAAATGTTACTTATTTAAACAACGGCTTGGTATTCTTTTTTCTTGAAATATTAAAAAAATAGTATAAACTATCTAAAGATAATAAACAATGAAGAAATGTCTAGTACAAAGATTCTTTAATAACCTTGGTGAAAAAAGCGATTTTCTGCAATGCAAAAACCCCCATAAAACGCGCAGTTTTTAATTTATCCAATTATTTTATAACACTTTCTTACTCAGTTTTTAATGCGAAATAACAGTTCTTAAAAAAATATTTTAAAACATGTGAAACGAAGAATGGAATTTCACTTATTTCATAATGGGCTCAATACTTTTGGTCCTTAAATAATCGAAACGTTTAAAAAAGATCCAAAAGTAATAAATA
>NC_046663.1:35873222-35875795 GCF_010883055.1 Belonocnema kinseyi | reverse complement strand
ATGGAATTTCACTTATTTCATAATGGGCTCAATACTTTTGGTCCTTAAATAATCGAAACGTTTAAAAAAGATCCAAAAGTAATAAATAATCAAGAAAATCAAGTACAAAAATGCTTTAATAACCTCAATGACAAATGAAGAATCTCATGCTATACGAAAACTTCCATAGAATGCACAGATTTTAATGTATTAAATACTTTAATTATACTATTTATTCGTGTCAGTTTCAAATTAAGAATAACTTTTCCAAAACAACAATTTAAAATATAATTATAATAACAATAACATTTCTATAGAGTTCAACCGTTCGAAAAATATCTAAAACGGATAAAAAATAAACAGCAGTGCAATTAAAAAACATTATAATAATCTTAGGAAATAAATACATTTTCTGATATATAAAAACCTCCACAAAATGCACAGTTTTCAATTGATATAATTATTTTATAAAAGTTTTTACTTGGCTTTTAATATGAAATATCAATTCCTAATAAATAATTAAAAATATGTAGAGGTTATGTATATGTTATGAGAGCACATTTGCTACAAGTTACAACTTATTTCAATCTTCATTTTATTTTGCACAATGCACATTGTAAAAAAAACTTGTTTATCGAAATTTATCATTTTTATCCAGGAACTTAGCATTTCAATCCATTTAATTTATTTCCGATTATTCACTAGCAATCCCGATAGAGCCTATTAGAAAAGCAATTTAGTACTTGTGCAGCTTTCGATAAAATTCAATTTAATAGATAGATAATACCTTGTATAATTAATAACCTTAAAGGATTAATGGCTTAAACGGTATTTTTAGAACCTGAATTATTTGCTTCCGATTTGCCATTCAAATTCCGAATAAAAACTCTCAGAGAAGCTATCTTAAACTTGGGCCATGCGCGAAAAAGCAGAACCTAATAGGTGCCTAGTAGAACCATTCCGGAAGCATTATTTTGAGTTTTAACCTGTTAATTGCATTCCGATTTTCCCATTAAATTTCTCATAGAATCTGCCAGAACAACAGTTTCCTAACTTATGCCTTTCGTGAAAAAGCAGAACCTAATAGGTTTCCTCTAGGGCAACTTTCAATGTAGAACTTCGAATTTTAGTTTAATAAATTGAATTCCACTTCATCATTAAAAGTCTGCTAGAACACATAGAGAAGAATTTTGAACTTCGTAATACACACAGTCGTGTTATAAAAGCATATCAGTGCATAATAAAGCCTATTAGAACATTTTTTTCCGGTTAATTTTAATCCCAGTAGCCATTTAAGTGCCGAAAACATGCCTTTAAAAACCAAATTCAAGTAAAAGGCTTTTAAAAACCACTTAAGACCATATAGAAACCTATCTGCATTCTATATGTTTTTAAACAATTTCTATTGATAACCTAACGAAAATTTTTACTAGGGTTGCCATTCGTGAGAAGGGATACCTAATATATGCCTTGTGGAGCCACTTTGAAAGCATTATTCTGAATTTTATTATCCAATCAATTTAAATCCAAGTTCCCATGCAAATTTCTAACAGAACCTCTCAGAGAAGCAATTTTCTACCTGTGATATTCGCGAGAAAGCAGAACCTAATAGGTGCCACATAGAGCCACTTTGAAACCATTATTTTGAGTTTAAACTTGATTAATTGAATCCCGAATTGCCATTAAAAATCCTAATAGAATCTCTTAGAACAGAAATTTTAAACTTGTGCTATTCGTAAGAAAGCAATATCTGATAGGTGCCTCCTAGATCAAATTTAAAAGTAATATTTTGAGTTTTAATAGCCGATTAATTTAAACTAAGTTTCCATGCAAATTCCTGACAGAATCTCTTAGAGAAGCAAATTTGTACTTCTGCTATTCGCGAGAAAGCAGAACCTAATATAGGTGCCTCCCAGAGCCATTTGAAACTATTATTTTGAGTTTAAACTTTGATTAATTTAATCCCGATTTGCCATTAGAAATCCTAATAGAACCTATTAAAACAGCAATTTTAAACTTGTCATTCGTGAGAAAGTAGTACGGTCAAAACTATTTACCTTGCCGCGGATAGGACCGTAAGGGAGTAATTTTCCTGGAAACGATGTTCCCCCGCTCTCAAGTCTGATCTTGATGCGTGGTGCTTGGTGTGAATTGTTTCAATCGCTACGTACGTTGCCGCGCGCGGATCAGTGTTTACAAACGGTAAAAGTTCGATTTTCAGAATACATATTGTGGAAAAAATTATCTCACATTTGGTTCCAAAAAATGGTGAGCACATCCTTCTCTCGCGGAATAAACTGAAAAATTGGTCACTATAAACAAATTATTGATAAACCTTAGATTAAACTGGCCATACTTGAGATTATCTCATGTGACAAGAAAATTATCATGAGACATACATATTATATGATTTCGATATTCTTTTATAAGCCTCATTAACAAAGCATATGACTTTTTGCACTTTAAAATTGCCTTAAAAGACCTAAAACATTGACGGCAACGTAAATAACGAGCGGAACAATTCTCGGATGCCGAGCCATCGCGTTCGTGGTGGGGGAAGAGCTCGACCGGGAGTTAGGAGAAGCGGCAAGGTA
>NC_046663.1:35863762-35873122 GCF_010883055.1 Belonocnema kinseyi | reverse complement strand
ACGGCAACGTAAATAACGAGCGGAACAATTCTCGGATGCCGAGCCATCGCGTTCGTGGTGGGGGAAGAGCTCGACCGGGAGTTAGGAGAAGCGGCAAGGTAAATAGCGGCAAGGTAAATATCGTCGACTGTATCTAATAGGTACCTCTTAGAGCCACTTTAAAAGAATTATGTTGAGTTTCAACCTAATTAATTCAATTTAGATTAGCCATTCAAATTCCTAATAGTACCCGCTAGAGCAGCAGTTTTGACCTTGTGTCATTAGTGAAAAAGCAGAACCTAACAGATTCCCTTCAAGGCCAGTTGCAATAAAGATCTTCGAATTTTAGTTCGATAAATTGAATTCCACTTGAACATTAAAAACCTCATAGATCCACATAGAGAAGCATCTTGTAATTCGTTATATTTCCAGACATGTTTTAAAAGCACAACAGTGCCTGATAAAGCCTATTAGAAAAAATTTCAAGTTAATTTTAGTCCTAGTACCCGTTTAAATGCCGAATACAAGCCATTAGAACCCAAATTCAAATAAAGAGAACCACTTAAGACCACATAAAAACCATCTGCATCCTATATGGTCTTAAGCAGTTTATTTTGATAACCTATTAGGCATTTTTACTAGGGTAATACTTCAATTTTTTAACAAATTGTTAAATTTAAAAATGAAAAAGACTAATTTTGTACCAAAAAAATAAATGCTAATCAAAAAATAGAATCGTTTATATTTCAACCCAATAATGCTTTAATTATAAATTAAAAACGATTTAATTAATTAAAAAAAGCTACGAATTTTCACCCAAACATTTCGACTTGTAATCAAAAAAGATAAAATTTCTACCAAAAGAGATGATTTGTTAAATAAATAAGATTTTTTAATAAAAAAAATATTTCAACCGAATTGTTGAAATTTCTACGATGATAATATGATTATTAAACTAAAAATTCTTGAATTCTGAAACCAAAAACAAAGGTTTTCTACAAAAAATTTATGTTTTTAACACTGAAATATGAATTTTCAACAAAAAAGTTAATGTACAATAAATTTTTTTTTCTTCGGTGTGCAGCCAATCGCTGTTAAAGGGAAACACAATTTTTTCAAATAGACTGACTCAAGTTCTCTCTGAAATTTTTTATAACCTTTGTTAGGGCCACCACTAAACCCTTGTCAGCGGGGGTCCTACGCCTACATCCCTTTCGTTGACAAGCTGCGTGCAGAGATCGAAATTTCATCTTTTCGGAATTTCGTTCTCTCGTTGAATAGAGTATAGTTGACATTTCAACTAAAAAAGATTTTAATTCAAAATTTAAAACAGTTGAATTATTTTAAAAGAAAACAATGAATTTTCAATAAAACTGTTAAAGCCTCAACTTAAACAGATTAATTTTCAACCATACAGTTACATTTTGGCTCAAGCAAATAAAATTTGGAATTGAAAAGATAAATTTTTGAGCCAAAAATACGAATTTTTAACAAAATAGTTGAAATATTACCCAAAAACGTTTTTTCAGTCAATAAAATTGTCCACCAAATAATACAATTTTTAACCAACAAATAATTGAAATTATTTGAAATCTTCTTTCAGTGTATGTATTATTTTAGTTAGAATCAATCATAAATAAAAATGTACAGCTAAACAGTTAAATTTAAAAGTAAATCAATAATATTAATCTAATTGATATTTATTGTACTTAATATTAATCTATAATATTAAATTTTAATTTATACTCACTAATCTTATTGAAAAATTAAATTTATGAGTTACTATTAAATTACTTTCCTAATAAGTTGGTGAAAGTTAAGGTTATAATTGAAGATTTCGATAAACTACTTCGAACAGCCTTTTTAAAATAAAAAATCATTTGAACGGTAATCGTGGAGCCCATAAACAATGTTTTAATTGTCCATGGATTTAATTCAATAATATCTTGTTATTTTGAAGCAAAATGTTAGCATGTTGATGTTTTATAAAAAAATATAGAAAAATAAATTTGTTAAGGTTTATAACAATCTGTTCTTGGCTTTTAATGTATTTTATAATTGTAAGTAATTTTTACCATTTTATTTGATAAACCTCATTGAATTTTCCTTGTCGCAGTATTAGTTCCTTTTGTGTCCCACTAATGGGCGATCTGACTAGTTTAAAAAATATCCATTTATATTTATTAACTATTAAATTAATCATGTATTTCCCGTCGGAATCGATTAAATAATGTATTGACTACTTATTATAACAGTTTTTGTGCCAAAGATTCCAATGCACCATTTTAAAACTGGGTTTATGTTGGTTTGCTTTTCGTAACTGACCCAGTAATGACTGGTTAGTCGAATTATCAACAAAGAATTATTTTCTAAAAAAAAATAGATGGATTTTTAATCAAATAGTGCAAATTTCAACATACAAAGATAAATTTTCTCCTAAACAGAAAAAAATTGATAACTAATCATCAACCAAAGAGTTTTTATTTCAGAAGAATAGTTGATTTTTTAACCAAATGCTGGAATTATAAACTAAAAAAGATGACTTCACAACGGAAAATGTAATATGAAGGTGATATTTTAACGAAAATATATTTTAATTTTAAAGAATGAACAGTCGAATTTCATAAAAAAGACGAATTTTCAACCAAATAGTAGAGTCCTCAACCAACAGAGACACAAGAACTTTTTTCAACAAAAAGGATGAATTTTCAATTCAAAAAGATGATTTTTGAATAAAGCAGCTTAGTTTTTGACCAAAAAATTGCTTTTCTACCAAATAGTAGAATTTTTAACAAAGGATTAATTTTGCAGCAAAATAGTTGAATTCTCAATCAAACCTATACAGATGAATTTTGAGCCAAATGGATAAATTTTCAACAAAGAACATTAATAATGATTGCAATTATCATCTAAATAGTTTTATTTTTATCGAAATAGGTTATTTTTTTAACGAAATCCTGGAATATTGAAATGAAAAATATTTATTTTTAACACAAAATATAATAGTTGATATAATAATTACAAACAGATTAATTTTAAACAAATAACGATAGAATTTATTAAAAGAAGACGAATTTTTAACAAAATAGTAGAATCTTCAATAAAAAACGTAACAAGAACTATTATATCAAAAAGTATGAATTTTCAATACAAAAATACGATGTTTCAATTCAGCAGTTTAGTTTTTAGAAAAGAAAAATTTTTTCAAGCAAAATAGTTGAATTTTTAAAAACTAATTAATTTTTCAACAAAATAGAGAATTTTTTAAAAACATAGTTAAAATTCCAACCTACTACGATGAATTTTTATATGCAAATATATCAGTTTTTAACAAAGGAAACACATTTAAATTTTCCACAAAAAAGTGTAATTTTTATCAGAGAAATATGAATTTTCAAATTAAAATGATCAAATCTAAACTAATAATGAAATAGTTATATTTACAAAAGAATACTTTAATCTTAAAACAATAAAGTTAATATTTAATAAGGTAGTTTAAATTTCAACCAAGTAGTTGAACTAATAGCAAAAAATTAATACTATAAAATTAATATAAAAAATGAAATAGTCGACTTTTCTATAAAAAATTAACATTCAATGAAAAATGGTTGGATTTTTTTATTCGGTTCTAATAATTTACTTTGCATATGTACTTCGCGTTTATATGTTGATTTAAAAAAAGATAAGGGCATTTATGCGCTTAAAAACTTTTTATTTATTTTCCTTGAAATAGTTTTCCATATTCCATAATTAGAATGATGTAGCCAGGTGTTCAATTTTTAGAACCGCGTTATTAGAAAATCAGAAAATTATAACAACAAAATATTTGTAATATTTCAGACTTCACAGCATTAAATTTTCTGACTACTTTAATCTTTGTTTCTTATTTTGCACTGACCCTGAAAAAAGCGTCATTTTAATAAATTTATATTATTACAATTCATAATATACATTTGATATTGAAACGGATGTATTTTTAGTGTCTTGTTTCTGTAATATCTTGTGCCGTTTTTTCATAAATTTAATTTGTTTGTTTTAAATATTATTTTTTAAGATTTTAACTAAAATTACGCTTTATAGTGTAAAGTTGAACAACTCTTATCTTTTCATTTTTTTTCGTTTTTGGTGTCGTTTTTTCCAAAAATTAATTTTTTATTTTGAATATTAATGTTTTGCGATTAAAATAGAAACTACGTTTTCTAACAAAAAACCTTGATGTAAAATGTGGACACGTTTTTACTATTTTTTTAAATAGCAACTTTTGTCGATTAATTTCTTTCATAGCTTGTGTCATTTATCCAAAAATTTAATTTTTTCAATTATAATTTTCTTTTTTACGATTAAAATAAATACTGCACATCCTATCAAAAAATGATTATATAAACTTTTGTAGCTTCTTTAGGTAAAAAACTTTAGTTTTATTATTTTTTTCGTATCTTGTATCGTTTAAACAAAAATTTAATTAATTTATTTTTAATGTTGTTTTTTACGTTTAAAACTCCGAGAAATTAATAATTCCAAATTTGAAGTTGTTTTTACTTTTTTTGGAAAAATAACTTTTGTCTTTTCTTTTTTTTTAAGTTTGTGTCGTTTGTCTAAAGATATAATTTTTTATTTTTAATATTGTTTTTTTACGAATAAAATAAAAACTGCACATCCTATAAAAAAATTATTGTTGAAAATTTTTTAGGTTTTTTTAGGTGAATAACTTTTTTTTCGTAGCTTCTGTCGTTTGTCCACAAATTTAATTTTCTAAATTGTAAATTTGTTTTTACGTCTAAAACAAAAACCACCGGCTCTACCATAAAGTATTAACGAAAAATTTAAATGAGTTTTTACTCTTTTTGGAAACGTACTTTTTGTCTATTCATTTTTTATAGCTTATTGTCGTTTGTCCAAAAAATTTTATTTTGAATATTCCTTTTTACTAAGAAAATAAAAACGACACATCCTATCAAAAATTGATTATTAAAAAATGTGTAGTTTTTTATTTAAATGAAAAGATTTTTTTCTTATCTTTTGTCGCTTGTCCTCGAAATTGATGTTTTTATTTTTAATGTTTTTTTTACGAATAAAACCAAAACTACGTACCATGTAAAAAATGGTTAATAAAAAATTTGTGGATTTTTTTTGGTACACAGTTTTTGTTAATTCATTTTTTCGTCTCTTACATAGTTTTACCGTAAAATGAAATTTTTTATTTTTCATTTTTTGCGATAAAAATTGGAATTTTCAATTTTTTTGTTTTGAAATTAATAAAGTTGTTCTATTAATTTTATAGGACTTTCAAAAGGCAACGTTTTTATTCTTGACTTTTTTCATATCGTGCGTTGTTTGGCTTGATATGTTCATTTTCGTTTGTTTTTGTCGGATATTAAAAATAATAATTTTCTTCTTATTGAAAAAGGCTGTAAGGATAAATTACAGTGAAACCCTTCAATAGCCCTCTCTTATATAACCCTTGCGAGAAATGACGCCGCGCCGCAGGTAGGTGTAACAGGAGCTGCGCGGTGTGAGCGAGGTCTTCGGATGTTACTCAAGCGAGCACTCAGGAATGAACAAACAAAAACGGATCAGGCTAAAATGAGTTAGTTCCCACCCACCGTCAGTCCCAAAATCGGCGCTATATAAGTGTTTCACTGAATTTAAATTTCCGAGTACTATAGATAACCGTACGTAAAATTTTCAAATATTAAAAAAATGCTCTAAAAAATTTTGATAATGAGAATGATTAGTTTTTGCATTTTTTTCAATGCAAATTGTTGCTAGTACATAAAACACTACTTTATAATGATAAGCAGGTGCGTACATAAATTGTGTAAACCATTGATTATTATTTTTATTAAAATTATTTTCGAATAATGCTAGAAATTGCGTTTTTTCTGAATTTTTCAACTTTTTGAACGCTTTTACTTCATGTAATTAGATATTTATTTGAATTTAGTGAAACCAATTGTTTAAAAAATTTATTATTGCTGCAGCTATCTTTTTCTATATTAATACGAGATAGTTGCACTTTTTCTGAAATACTTAGCTTTACGCCCACTTCTTAATTAGAGTAAAGTAATAATGAATACAAGTTAGAAAAAATATTTATGTAAACAATTTATTATTATTTTCAATAACATTATCTGTGCCTAATGGTAGAGAGTTGCTTTCTTTCTTGAAATTTTAAAAATTTGTTTATTTTTCACTTGAAATGGCCTAATGATTGATTCGAATAAGCAAAATAATTGTTTTAACAAGTGATTATCTTAGTCACTATCATCATCTGTATTAGTACCTGACAGATGTATTTTTTTTTGTATTTTTAAGCGTTTTGTTCATTTTTCACTTAGTGGGCTAATGATTATGCAAGTTAACAAAAGTAGCTTGTTCTTTGCAATAAATTTCTTGTTGTATTTTAAAACCAAATTCTTGCAATTTGTTTGAAGACCTCCTTCTGCCCACTCTTAATTAATCCATTCCTTGTTTGTTCCTCTTGTGTAAGGTATTTTTTTGTATAAATGAATGTCTTTAAACATTGGGAAAACAGCAAACAATATTTACATAAAAAATTACAATACTATTTAAAAAAAGATTCTTGTTGAGTTTGACTTAATATTTGATCATAACTTTCTAGCATCACATCAGGAAAAGATGATTATAAACTCTTGTAAATTGTTTAAACAACTATGTTTCTTAACTTGCATTATTCATTTCTTTGCTAAGTGAAAAGTTGGCCAAAAAATAAACATTTCAGAACAAACCGCAACTATATAGCATCAATAAAGAAGATAGTTATAAACAGAAATAATTTGTTTACATTAATATTTTTGCTAAATGGAATTAATTAATGACTTCCCCTAAGTGAAAAGCAGACAACCAGTTGTAAATTTCAGAAAAGACCGCAAATTTCTAGCATTATTCCAGTTGAATATTAATAATAATAATAAGCGATTTAAACAAATAATTTTGTTGACTTCACATAATTATTTAATTTATTTTAACTATGAATTGTACAAAAGGTGGAAAATTTTGGAAAAAGCTGCCATTTTCAAGCATTATTCTAAGAGAATATTATTAACAACAATAATAAATTAAAAAACAATTATATTTGTTATATCTTCCTCTTACTGAATCTTCTAAAATATCTTAACAAGTTTATAGGTACTATAAAATCATTCCATAATTTTCGAAATTATTTAAACCCGAATGAACATTTTTTCAAATCCTTGGAAATTTTTTATTATTTTTAAGATCTTTAAAAAATTCCTTCGAGTCTTTTAAAGTTCCCTAAAATATTTTAGAATTCTTTGAAATCTTATAGATCTTATAAAATATTTCAAAATTTCAGAAAATTCTTTAAAAGCGCAGGAACTTTTATTAAAATCCCTTTATATCATTCAGATCCTTAGACAAATTCACATTTCAAACCTCTTGAAAATTCCTTGGAGTTTTTTTCAAATGTCCTTAAATACTTAAAAACCTTCGAAATGTTAAGAAATCCCTTACATTTCTTGAAAACTGTTCAAAAACTTTTTTTAATCTTTGAAAATACCTTAAAATATTTCAAATCTTCTGAGATCCCTTTCATTAATTTCCATCCATTAAATATTCTTTGAAATCTTTTTAAATACCTTGAAATATTCCAAATCCTTTCAAAATTGTGGAAGTACCTCGAAATTTCTCAAAGTTAAAAATTCTTCTCTTTGGTTGAAATTTTTTTTGTAGTTAAAATGTAACTATTATAGTATGAAATTCACATATTTAGTTGACTATTCTAACTATTTTGGAGAATATGTTTGTTTTTATTTGTTGACCATAAATTTTCTAAACTGAAAATTTCCCTTTTATTTTTTAAAATTAGTTTATTTGTTTGTTGAAAAATTGACGTATTATAATTAAAAATTCATTATTTTAGTAGAAAACTCATCTTTTCTCTTGAAAATTTTAATTATTTTTGTGAAATTTTGTCTTTGAAAATAAATTTTTTTAATTAAAAATTTGATTTTTTCATTTTTGGATGGAACTTGACATGCTTGAAAGAAAATTCAACTATTTGGCGGAAAGTTGATTTCGTTTAGTTAAAAATTCAACTATTTGATGTGTGGGTAAATCAGTCCAAAAATTAATTATCATTTGAAGAAAAATCACCCAATATTATTGATAATAGAAATCCCTAAATATTTATGTAAGTTATGTCTAACTATCAATCATAAAAGTTTTGATCTAAATAATTAGAGTATACAATCATCTGAAATCGGGATAAAAATAAGAATGAAAAATTACAAAATATTTTGGATTTATTGTTCTATTATAATAAACACAGTTGATAAAAAAGAAAACACCGTAAATAAAGTATTGCCAGTGAGTGATGTATTTATTCCGAGAAATACTTAATTAATTAAAAAAAAAATTAAATCATTGAATTATTACAGGTTGTTTAAATTTTTATCAGGTATGATATAAAAATGCTCAGGCGTTATATTATTGTTTTCTTTTCAATTATTAGCCTGGATATCTTTTCTGATCCCCAAGTAGTTAAGATTATGTTCACCATTAGGAAGATGTTCGCTGTCAGGATCAAACTTATTAAGGTCAAATGTTCGCAGTCTCTGGAAATTTGGACCTTGCTCTTCTTGGAAATTTTGTTGTTGTTCTTGAAAATTCTGTTGTTCCTGGATATTTTTTTGTTGGTGTTCCCAAACATTTTGTTGCTGGCGTTCCCGCAAATTTGGCTGTTGGTGTTCCTGGAAATTTTGTTGTTTGTGTTGATGGACATTTTGTTGTTGGTGTTTCTCGAGATTTTGTTGTTCATTTTCCTGGAAATTATGATATTTCTTGCGGCCAAAAGAAGACTCTACATAATTTCTTAATCTTGTATATTGATATAAATCTGCATATGGATCCTTTTCCTTTTCACTAGGTTGTTTAGGTTTTTTGAACCCTGAGTCAAGTCATTAATAGTTTTTGTCCTTTTGCTTTCAACCTCTTGAGAAGCAGTTGCTTTTCCTAGTCTAAGTTGACGATTTTTTTGAAGTTGATGATACACTTTTCTATTAAAATTAGGCGTGGCACCTATCCATGGAGATATTTTAGTGCTTGCATGACCTTGAGACGAAGTACCGGCTCCCGTCTTGACAGGTGTTAAATCTACATGTGCCAAGTATGAAAAAAATTACACAGCCACACAAAAAAAATAAGTGTACGGATCTGGTAACAAAACACACGTATTCCTATGGATCTTGGGGCGCTGAATTCAAATTTGGTATCAAAAATCACCCATCACGTAAGGGACCCGTTCATTTTTCGGAACTGATAAAATTTAAGAAAGGTAAAATTTCAGAATGGGTTATAATACATAATGGTAAAACTTAGGAATACCAAAAATTCGGAAAA
>NC_046663.1:35855243-35863662 GCF_010883055.1 Belonocnema kinseyi | reverse complement strand
GCTACCATAAATAAACAATTATACACCTGCTAATAGGTATATTTAGTAATAATTCCGAATTTTTCTACTTTCCGAATTTTTCCTCTCTGTATATTTACATATACCTAATTTTTCACCCTCCTAATTTTAACGCTTCTGAATTTTCACCCATTCCGCTTCTTTGGTTTCTGAAGAAATACCTTTCAGAGTTTTGGATTTCCTACTTATTGCTCTTTCCTACTTTTTGCTATTCCTAAGTTTTACCATTATGTATTATAACCCATTCTGAAATTTTACCTTTCTAATTTTTTTATCGTCCGAAAAATGAACGGCCCCCTCACGTAATGGTTGAGCCATAACCTCAAAAAATGACGAAAAATCATGCACTGAGGCAAATAAATTTCAAAATAATGCCATTGATGCAAATTTTCACTTCAAAAACATGTCGACAACTGTGAAGGATCAACCCTTGTCTGATATCAGCTTATTTAACATAACTTTGCCCAACAGAACCTGACCTCACCTAACCTGAATTAACAGAAATTTATTGAACTACACGTAAAGCTCTGGCTATTAAAAAATATTGAAAATATACTATTTTTGTTGTTAAAAAAAGCGCACAAGCTACACTAACATTTTATTTAACAACAATTTTTCCTGAATTATATCTACAAAGTTGCTAAGAACCACCTAAGCAATCATTAAAGAAATTGTACTTTATTTGGCAATACATGAATGAGCCGCCACAGGCCGAGATACAGAAATAAATATAATATACATTTGATTGAACTTAATGTAGAAAAGCTCGCATTCTTGATGAAATCGAGCGCAAAGCAAAGAGATGCGTGAGGAGAATCAGTTCGTTAAATCGAAAGGAGTTTTAACCAAAGAGAATTCACAATCATTAAATGACATAAATGGCATAAATGTGGTGTAAATACAAAAATCGAGCGTGTAGCGCAAGGTGAATGCAGCATTGAGCGCGAAGCGCGATAAAAATATATTATTGAGCGCGAAGCGCGAGAACCAATAGTCGCGTGACCGCAGATTTTTTAAAATACATTTGTCATTGAGATCAAGTGCCAAAAATGTTTGAAAATTTAGTTGTATAAAATCAGGTGTTTTTTAAAACGGAGAACGATGTAATCAACTTTTCTTATTTGATTCCTGTGAAAGTTTTCTTAATTTTTGAAACCTGCGTAAAAATGTTAAAAATCTTAGAAATCCACAAAAATGTACTCAGTAAGAAGTCTCATTTTCTCATGGACGTTAGGTGGTAAAACTTGAGTGATATTGATTTCCTTTCCATTAATTTTTATATTCGCATTCATTAGAGTGTAATGCAATTGTTCAAATTTTAGATCTCAGATCTGCATGTCTGTCTGTACGCTTGTCTATATGTTTGTCTGACTTGTCCAATCGAATCAGTCTTTGACACAACTTTGAATGTTCCAAATTGACGTTTAAGTTCGCTAAACAGATATATCAAACTAAAATTTAAAAATTTAAAGCATTTTCAAATTAAAAAAAAAGTTTTGTTTACATTTTAGAATTTGTTGTCAAAGTTTCTGATAGATTAGAAAATTTCATTTGAGCTATTCACTAGATATCAATCATATTGAGAAACTATCTAAGTTAAATTTTTCGATCGGACAAAAATTCAAAAAGTTAGAGTTTTTTAAAATATGAAGAAAAATTATAATATTTTTTAGACATTTTTATCAAATTTTCTGCTATACGGCAAAATACAGGCAAAATACCCTAATGACATTTTCAATTTCGAAAAAAAATTTAAAAAAGTTATATGCTTTTCAAAACTTAAAAAATTTTCAAAAACATGTTTGAAAAATATGCAAATTTTGTTTTTAAGACATCTGTAAGTTTAAACTTTATTTTTTGTAGATTTTAACAAGATAGAGAAATTATTTTGATAACATTTTTCGATTAAACACAAATAATCGAGCGCGATGGTCGTAATGTGAATGTAATCGTCAAAACCGTAGATTCTTTGAGAATCTTTTTTAAAAACAAATGAAAAAAAAATCAGTTTCGAGTTATGGCTGTAATTCTTTAAATACATTTTTAGTGGGTTCCGAAAAATTTGGCCCAATGGTTGGAATACTGTTAAAATGTGAATTTGTTTATAAATATTGTTTAAATAATTACCAGTTTTTGTGAATTTGAAAAAAATAACAGCAAAGAGTCATTTTCAAGATATTTTTAGACGATTTTGCAAAGAAATAGAGCCTATTCATTGTGAAATACGAAGACTGTGTATTTGTTTATAAAAATTGTTTAAATAATTTCCAAGCAGCATATTTTTTTAAATAATTACAATTAAGCATACATTTCTCTCATATTTTACATAAAAACTGTGAATCCAAAGCAACTAATCATGGCGAATAAAAAAAAAGGCTTGTGTTCATTAATTTTTTTAAAACATTATAAACAATTTTTTCTCTTTCTCTACCCTACTGAAAAATATTGCTTGATAATAATTACACTGACTCAAGCTCCTCTTCACTCAATTCTTAGATCTTAAAAAAGAGCACCAGAAGAGTTAGGGTAAAAATATTGTTTATTTTGTTGTTAAATAAAATTTTTGGTTTTGCAAAATCGAAATTTCCTAAAATAGATAAATTATCAACTAAAAAATAAATAAATATCTTTTAAATTGAAAAATTAATGTTTAACCAAACAGATGAATTTTCAGCAAGAGCAATGGAATGTTCAATTGAAGTAAGTGTAATTTTTAATTAAAAAAATTATTTTTCCAGGAAAAAGTAACTTTGAAAAAATTATATTAAAAAAAATACTTATAATTTCAAACAAAGTGATGAATTTTAAACTAAAATTGCAAATATTTAACTGAATAGTTGAATCTTAAACCAAAAATATAAATTCTAAACTAAAATGATAAATATACAATTGAAATACTTGCATTTTTAAACGAAAAAAATAATTTGTTAATAAGAAGATAAATTTGAAAAGGAAAAGATCCTTTTCTATAAAAAAATGGATTTTCAACAAAATGTGTGGGTTTTCAACGAAATATTCGAATTTTCAGTTAAAAAAAAAACAAATTTTCATTTAAATTGTTGAATTTCGAACCAGAAAAGATCAATTTCCAACCAGAGTTGAAGAGTTGAATTTTATACCAGAAAGATTAATTTCTTTTAACAGAGGCGAATTTTTCACAAAGTACATACAATTTCAAACATCTCCTATAATTTATAAATAAAAACTAGCAATTTTCAACAAAAAATAAAAGGGTTAAATTAAAAAAATCTAATTCTTAACAACAAAATGTACGGATTTTTAGGAAAATAATTGAGTTTTTATGAATGAATCTTCAACTAAAAAAATATTCTTTACAAAAGAGTTCAACTTTTAACCAAGAAGTTTAATTTGTAACTACAAAAATTTATTCACATCAAACTATATAATAACATTTTCTATTTTAATAGTATATAAAAGAAACTGTTAGAGGTAAAAGATTTTTTTCTTATCTTTGTCAAGATTAATTTTTCTGCTGGAAATTTTGCTCTGAAATGAAATGTGACATGTCAGTCTAAGCAAACACGATTTATAGAAATAAAAAAAATTCCGAAACAAAAATATTTATGAGGACCCATGAATAAACATTTTCAGAAAAAAAATTATATTTGTCTACTTAACAGTCTTGAAATACCCTTTTTTACTAAATGCCTTTAAACTTTTTGAAATTTCTTTACGGATTTAAAAACTTAAGAAACCACTCTCGTATCAAGAGTCAAATAAAAAATGTCTTTTTTAACAACGTTATTGAATTTTTTACAAAGTAGATTAATTTTTTACCAAATGAGAGGAATTATGATCATACAAAAATGTAATAGTTTATATTTCAGAAAAACAGATTTTGATTTTAAATACTTAAAAAAAACTATTGAAGTTAACCATAAAAGACAATTTTTTATTAAACCATTTGATTTTACAGTTACGAAGTAGATAAAATTTTTAACAAATAATTAGTTTTTCAACCAGAAACATGAATCTTGAACCAAGTAGATAAATTTTTAAACAAAAAAGACGAATTTATAAATAAAATGGTAAATATTTAAGTAAAAAGACCAAGTTTTAACAAAAGTTGAAATTTCATCCAAATAATTCGATTTTTGATTTAAAAAGATAAATTTTTAATGGAAATGGAAAGCTAGATTTTTCAGTGATAAGTTAATTTTCAAACAAGAAAAGAATTTTTCTTAAAAATTTCATTGAATTTAAATAAAAAATATGAATTTTCAACTAACTGATTCCTGGCCGTTGAGATGCATGATCCTGTTGGAATTTTTGTTGCCAAGTTTGAGCAGAAGACACATCGTTCTTACGCTTTTCCTTAGTCGACGATTCAAAAGAAGGTTGACGAAAATATAGTGAACTTGAATATGGTGCTAAATCTTCAAATGCTGCTTGATTCAAATAATCTTTATTAGAATTTTTGGGTTTCTTCTTCGTTAATTTTCGAAGAGAAGATGATTCTGAAAAGAGACTGCTGATATATACACTGTTAAAAATTTCTGTTGGAAACTTCCACTACATGAATTTGATATTTATTTTCGAAACATAAGGTAACGCTAAAATACAGAATGCTATAGTTTCCAAATTTTGGCATTGGCATGGTACCTCACGTGCATTGGAATTTTAGAATAAAGTAGAACCTCGCTTATCCTAGCCCGCTTTATTCGAGTTCGCGATTATCCGAGACTAATACAAAAAGAGCTGAACCGTATTATCCGAGCTATAGCACAAAAGTAGTCCGTATTATCCGAGCCTTATGCATTCTTCATACATTTGAACTTGTCTTAACCGACCAAAGTAGATTTCTTTAAACCTCCGCTCTGATTAGTTAGTAGTATAAATACTCTCAACTTTAAGAAGTGTGTGGGACGCCCTTAAAAAAGGATACATCATGGTATATGCAACATAAACTATTTATAAGATTTTTTAAAACATTTTACTGTACAAATTGAACATTTAGTTAAGCATGGTTTCAGTTTATTATAATGAGATTTGGAAAAAATTTAATTCTGTTTTATCCGAGTTTCCTGATTATACAAGTCGAGGCCGGTCCACCATAATTCGGATAAGCGAGGTTCTACTGTACAAGTCTATTAACCAGTAACTCGACACCTCTTGGAGCGAAAAACTTTTTAAAACATATGTAAATAATTTCTCAGTACACTTGATTCAGGCAAAGAAAGACATTTTCTGCCGAAGCTAAAACTTTTGTGAATATATATAATTTGCGTTGTCCAAAAAACGCTTTTCGCGCTAAAGGGCAAAACACTCCCCTAAAAGTTTTCATTTCTGCAGAAAGACAATCTGTAATTTTTTATTTTTTTAAATTCGACACGAGCCATCGGACACTTTAAAATCCTATTTAATTAACATGGGGAAATTTTGAATTTGAAAAAATTTAACTTATGTTGCAGGGTATCATCGAAACGTGACAAACATTTTAGAGATTGAAGAGAAGTGTCTATGAAATAAAACTATATTAATAACTTTCATTTCCAACCCACCCTCACCCTCCCCGCACAGCCCAAAAATATGACCCAAAAAAATAAACTGTTTACGTATTATTGTTACTTTTAAGCAATTTCCGTCGTTTCTTTTATAAAAATAATTACTAGTAGATATTTTAATATTTCTTATATTTTTCTATACAATTCTCAATGTTCTCAACAAATGTAAATTATTTAAACAATTATTTATTCCGAAAAAAAGTAAAAAATAATCGTATTTTCTGATTGAAATGTAATTGTTTGACATTGTTTGGAGTAGTACATTTTTCTAAAAACATTATGTAATTATTTAAACAATAATTTATTGTTTATGTTCAAAATTTCTATAAAATGAGCCCGAAAAATCAGTTTTCTTTTCAAATTAGTATTCTATGCTACTTTTTGTTCAAAAATCTCATAATTTTGATACATTTCTTTTCATGTTTAATAAATTTTTATTCGTTTAAAAAATCTTTATTTGCTCAAGCAGTTTTTTCAATAAATAAAAAAATAGAATATAGTAGAACACATAAAATTATGTTTCTGACTGTATAGTGCATAGAAATAATACATTTATCACTTTTAAATTATTTCAACAAATATAATTTATTTAAATAATTAAATTTCCTGAAAATAATTTTAAAATCGTAAATAATTGTATGTGTTCTATTTTATTTTATTTTTTTAATTATCGCAAAATAACTGCTTGAGCGAATAAAAGTTGTTTAAACAAATAGAAAATTTAAAATTGGGGGGGGGGCGAGAGTGGGTTAAAAATAAAAGTGATTAATATCGTCTTATTTCGTAGACAATTCTTTTCAATCTCTAAAAAGTTTTTCGCGTTTAGATGAAACCCTGGAACATGAGTTCAATTTTTCGGAAATTAAAAATTTTTCCATGTTAATTAAATGAGATTTATAAGTGCGCGGTGGGATGGATTTTCTTTCTCCGGAAATGAAAACTGGAGGGAGGGGTCTTGCCCTCTAAAGTGAAAAAAAATTTTCAATGCGTTTTTGGAAAACCCCAATGTTATACGTATAATGGGTGTAGTCAGGGAATTCAAGGAATTCATGGAACTTATGAAATTCATGGGATTCACAGAAATGATAGAATTAAATGAATTTACGGAATTCAAAGAATTTGAAAAATGCACAGGATTCCAGAAATTCACAGAATTCATGAAATTCAGAGAATTCACGAACTTTAAGAAAATCATGGAATTGGCGGAACTCAAGCCGTTAATTGAATTTACGGAATTAAAGGAATTTACAGAATTTAAAAAATTCACGGAATTCACAGAATGTACAAAATTCACGACACTCATGAAATTTAATGAATGCATGGACTTCACGAAGTTCATAGAGTTCACGGAATTTATCCAATTCACGGAATTCACAGAATTTATAGAATTGAAGGAATTTAACGGGATTCAAAGAATTTAAAGACTTCACAGAATGTAAAAATTCACGGAATTCACGCGATTTGGAGAATTCATGGAATTCTTGGCATTCAACGATTTCATGAAATTCAAAAATTCGTGAAATTCATGGAACTTACGAAATTAAAGGAATTTTTAAAACACTTTTAAAATACCCTGAAATACTGAAATACTGAAAATCCCTTAAAATATTTCTAAATACTTTCACAAATTTTTATGTCTTAAAATTCTCTAAGATATTTCAAACCCTTTGAAGTCATCTTAAATTATTTAAACAAATTAAGAATTTCTTGGAATCATTTAAAATTCCCTACAAATTTGCAAATCCCTTGGTACTTTTAAAACGCCTTTGAATCTTTTAGAATACCCTAAAAATTTGCAAATCCCTTACAATCATTTGAAATACCTTGACATCTTTCAAAACTTTTGAAAATTACTTGGATTTTTATAGTGTAACCAAATATCTATAAAATTTTTAAAAATATTTCAAAAGTATTAAAATCAATTTAAAATTCCTTGATATATTCTGAAATACCATAATACTTTTAAAATTCTTTGAAATACTTGAAATACCTTGATTTCTTTAAAAATACCTGGAAACATAGTCAAGCTTTAAAAAATGCTTGCCAATATTTTCAAGAACCTCCAACAAACTCCAACTCTTTTGAAATTTCTTTTGAATATTTGGATAAATGATAAATTATTCGAATCTTTTAAAATCCCCTGAAAATACACTTGAATTGTTGTACATATACAAAAATATTTGAAATTCAAAATAAAATTAATAAGATCAGTTAGAAGTATCATGGAATCTTTTAAAATAACTTAAAATACTTGAAATATGTTTAAATCTTCTAAAATAATTTGAAATTTTCTAAACTTTAAATTAACTTGGATTTTTTAAAGTGACTGAAAATCGATCAAATTATTTTAAATATATTCGAATGATTAAAGTTAATAAAAAATTCCTTCAAATATTTTAAAATATCCAATAATCTTTACAATATTTTAAAATATTTGAAATATTATTAGACGTTTTTAAATCCCGTAAAACAATGAATAAATATATCATTTGATCTTTACGTTGTGGGTTTGAAAATTATGAAGGGTTGAATAAAAGGGTAAAATCAGAGAGCATACAATTCCTTCTCTGTATTATGCGCCCAAGGTCACATATTATAACAGGAAAATTACCGGAATGGAGCATGTTCAACATAAACAGTATCGGAAGCTGTAGAGAATCAAGAAAATCACAGAAGAATTGTGAAGCAAAATGATCCATGCTGATCTTATCGTTGAAGCAGAATCGCCGTATAATTCGCCCTTGTTAAGCATTCGAAAGAAACCCGGTAAATTTCGTTTTGTCCGGTGTGATGGTGCATTGTCATCGAGAAAAATCACTTTTTCATGCCTAGTTTCATATTTTTGGCGTTTTTGGCGCAGAGCACGGTTCAAATTG
>NC_046663.1:35833910-35855143 GCF_010883055.1 Belonocnema kinseyi | reverse complement strand
CTCCACTCCACTCCACCCCACTCCACTCCACTCCACTCCACTCCACTAAATTTCAGTTTAATTAATTCTGGTCCAATTCATTCCAAGCCACTTCAATTCACTCCACTTAACTCCAATCCACCATAACCCATACCAATCTGCAGTTCTGCGGTTGAGGTTGTCTGTGAAGATTGCAAAGATGAGCGTCCAGATCTTCATGAAAAGTACAATTAAATGTTCTTTTTTTTAAGAATTGCGTGTTTTATTGTGCGCGAAAATGGAATACATTTTTTAGGGTACTGCCATACATCATCTCTTTTACATCCTCATAGAAATTTTATAACATTTGAGTAAAGAAAAAACCATTACCTTGGATAAAGACGAATAACGTAAAATTTACGACAAGCGCTCGCTCAAGGGAAATTACACGGTGCGCCCGCTGAAAGGTTAAAAGGTCTATAAAATGTTTGCAGTCCGACAATGAAACAGAGCACGGCGTCCCTGAACCATGTTTAGAAGCAAGGCCATACACATCCAATTTTTTGGGTTCAATTAAGGGGGTAAGAAATAAAGAAAAGTGCTTCGAAGTGTCAAAATTAGAATTAAAAAAAAAATATATTAAATTGGTTTTTTTCTGCAAGATAAAAAAATTATAAAATTTAAAAAAATCTCAAGAAATTAACATTCTAATTTTAAGAAATAAAACTAATTAAAAAATATAATAAATACCTAAAAAATAATATAGCCTTTAAAGTATGTCTCAAAATATACCTATCAGCATACATGGCTGTGTTAATACAACAATATACACTAACACGTAAATGTAAACGTTGATGGAGTGTCTTATTTAATTTAAATTTTTTATAACTAGTTCCATATCAATAATAATTTTTTCTACCCATTAGTCAATAAGATATCTTTGCCAATTGTTCATCGCGCTGTCTGCAGTTGTTTCGTGTTTTTGAATATTTTGAGTGTCTTGTTCTGAAAAAATCGTAAAATATATCCAAAAAATCTACAGAATGCTAGAACTAATAATGAAAACCTTAAAAAAATTTGCCATATCTGCCTTAAAAAAAGAAACAATTGTTTAAGGTTATAGTGAGTATTAAATTACCAGATAATTCTATATTCAAATCAATAAATTAAAAAACCAGACCGTAAGAAGGTAAATTATGCGACGGCGATACACCCCTAAGAATAAAAAACATAACACTTGGTTTGTCATTTGATTAAAGTGTTTTGAATTGAAAAGCAACAAATATTAAAGAAAATAAATTAGATAGAAATACTCTAATCGACTTATCTCAGAAACGTAGAAAGCCTTTGAAATTTCTGTTGACTCAACAGCAATCAGAAATCAAAAAGTCGAAGCTTGTTTCTGTTGAAAATTCTATTACAGAACATGTTACTACAGCAGCTCTTCGCGATGCTACGAATAACAGAACATTTTTTCAACCAGATTTAAAATAAAAATTAAAAACTACGAATCATTCTCTTGATTTGTATTTCAGTCTAAAAGAGTGTAATGTGACTAACAATAAAAATAACGATACTGCAACTACTGTAGAAACTTTAGTGTTTTGAAATTATGTAAGAGGATTTTTACATTATCATCATTTATGATTGAGAAAGTATTAGAATTGTCGGACATTTAACATCACAGTTTTTCAACGGATCTCCACGTTTCGAGAACCTCTGAATCCGAAAATCAGGTTTTCACGGTGCTGTCTGTCTGTCCGTCCGGCCATCCGAAACACGATAATTCTCGAAAAAACAAACGAATCAAATCCATCTTTGGCACACTTTTTCTATGTCCTAAAAGAAAGGGCAAGTTTGTTTACCAGCCCATTTTGACGAAAATTCAAAAAGTTAGCGCATTTTGAAAAATTTTCAGACCACTTTTTTCTGAATTTAAAAATTCTATGTATGGATATTCATAGCATTAAAAAGGGCAAACAATTTATTCCTATGACTTTTTTCGATAAAAAGAAAATTCTCAGAGATATAGCGTTTTCACAAATTATTTAAATCAACCAAAAATCAAAATTTTAATCCATAAAACGCACGATATGAAAAAAAATCAAGCTAATAAATACATTTCTTTTTAAAAGACCCACAAGATTATCATGAAAAATTTTTCGATTTTCTTTAAAAATCAAAAATTCAAATTATGATTGCACAAAAAAATAATGAAAAATAAAAGACGAATGAACAAAAATTGTTATCCCAAAAAAGATCTACAATTTCGTTAAAAATCACTTCTTGATAGGACGCGTGACTTTTGTTTCATTCGTGAAAAAGAACGTTGAAAAAAAAAAAATAAAATAAAAAAAATGTGTGGAAAAACGACGAAAGTTACGAGAAAAAAATTCAACAAAACCTGTTTACAAATGTCTGTCGGAAATCGAGCGCGCGGCGTAAGTGTCACGATGAGAATGTGTACCTCAAAGCTTATAGAGCTTTGAGAAACTTAATCTTTGACTATACTTAATTAAGTAGTCAATTCAGAATATGAAGACGCATATAAATACTGGCATCTAAAAGAGATCTTTCTGATAAAGTTTTTTTCAAGAATTCCAAATGCAAAGAATAAATATCTGAGCGCGAAGCGCGACGTAATCCATTATCAAGCGCGAAGCGCGAGATAGAACCGTCCCGCGCCGTAGGCGCGCTCAAACTTGCGAGCCGCGCGCGCAGCGCGCTACGAGCATGTGCCCGCGGAGTGGGCAGATTTTTTTAGTTGGTTAAAGAAAAAGGGGAAGTTGATAAAATGCATTTGAAATTCGGAATTGAAAGTGGCGGACATTTTTGAAGGTTTGCCTTTCGATGCAAGCTTTGCGATGAATCAGAACTTGCAAATTTAGAAGGTCAACAGAAGTATACATACTGTTGGAAATTGTAAGGAAATTTTTTTTGCGTGACAAGAGAGTGGAAGTTAAACATCGTCTAGGAAGAAGTAAAAAAATTGTACAAATACTCCTCTTATTTTTTCAGAAGATGCTAACATGCAAATATTAGAAATAATTTCATCGCCACTGCTTGAGGTTATGAAAAAGAATGTGAAATGCAGGACGTACATTTCTAGATGAATGCAAGAAAGATGGAATATAGGACGATTTCATCAAGAGAACCTGAGAGAAAGGCTTCTGAAACAGAAATCCGCAGAAACTTTGAAAAAGGAATTGATGAAAGTGGAAATTAATTTCACAAACATTACAAGAAGAAATCCTGAGGAGGAAGAAGTGCAAATGGAAGACCTACTTTAATTTTCTGAAGAAGAAATGATAGAAGAATAGAATTTACCGCAAAGGGAAGAACTTCCAGTCCAACTTCGAGCAAATTTTTGAAAACCCTTAAAACTTTAAAAAATTTTAAAAATTCCTTAAAATCTTTCACAACACCCTAAAAATTTAAAATCCTTTCAAATATTTTTAAATACCTTGACATTTTTTAAAGCTTAAGAAAATTCCTTGGATTTTTGTCGAATAACTGTGAGTATCAAATTTTTTTAATCCTTTAAAATAATTGAAATCAATCAAAAATTCCTTGATATATTTTAAAATAGCATTATATCTTCAGAAAAACTAAGAGTATTTGAAATAATTTAAGATATTTAAAAATCCCTGAAATTTTGTTAAGACACTTCAAAATGCTTTGTAATCGTTAATGAATCCAAACAAATTTTTTCAACAAAATTCAAAAGATTCTACAAGATTTCAAAATATTTTTAAAAATATTTTGTAGTCTCATGATATTTTGCAATTTTAAGAAAAATTAGAATCATTAAAAAAATATATAAAAGTTTTAAAATAATTAAAAATGTTAAATTTGTGAGATTTTCAAGAATTTTGAAAGATTTATAGAGAATTAACTTCTTTTTAGAAGATTACTAGGAAAATTTAAAACCATTAGGTTTAGATTTCTATTAGGTTTTATTTATTTTAAAGATATATTCAAAAACATATAAACACTTTTGAAAACTTAAAAAATTTTTTTTTCAGATAGTCAAGAAGTAATCTGGAAAATTTTAAGGCAGTTTTGTAGTTTTAAAATATTAAAAAAAAATATTGATGAAAAATTCTAATCATTTTATAAAATATATAGAATTTTGGCTAAATATTTTAACATGAAAACATTTTAAAATATTGAAAACTTAATGTACATTTTTCTAGATTTCCGAACAAAAAGTGCAGAAGATTTATAAGAATTTTAAAAGGTCTCAAGACAATAATGCAAATATTTTCATGATATTTTCGAGGAAATTTAAAAGTATTTTTATTTTAAATAATTAATTTCTTATTGAGCAATGATTCAGCTCAGTTAAAAAGATATTTAGAAATATTTTCTATATATTTTTCAAGCTGAACTTCTCAACAATTTTCTAAAATTCTGTAAAATAAAAAAAAATATTAGCAATTTTCTAGATATGTTTTTACATTAATTACAATTTTTACAAATCATTTTGAATTTTCTCAAGAAACCTATGCAAATTACATTGATATAAGCTCAGTGATAAATAAAAAATTTATTATTCTATATTTTTATTGTGTATTAAAAATTATCTTCTATTTAATTCCAAAAAATACAGACGCGCTTAGCGCGCGATCGTAGAGGCTAGTTTAACAAAAAACATGCTTGATATTGAATCAACAAGTAATCAAATTATTTTTTTAATTTATCTTCATGTTATTTATTTGTTATAAATTATTAAATTGAAAAAATAAAATATTTTTCAAACTTCGTTTACAGTTTTAACTTTATCAAGCTTAATTCTTCACGAAATTCATATCTTTTCACAATGCATTTCAAAAAGATATTTTTAACGTAAATAAAGCGAGGTTGAATGTATGAAGTTAGTAAATAATTCTTACTTTTCCATTTAGAGGCTTCTAAATACGTCATGTCTTTGAAGATGATATAGCCCATTTACAAGTTTCACAAAATAACCTTCTTATTGATTCAATAAACTTTCAAATTCATGAATTTTTCCGCCTTTGTACAAATTTTGCATAGTTATTAGAGATAAAAAAATGGTCATTCAAAGTAATCAATACTGAACTGAAAATTAAATCACTCAAATTCGAACTATTTTGGTTATTAAATATTTTAAAATGGAAGCCTACAAAATTTTAATTCACGAAATGTTCGAGTGAAAGTACATTTTGTCCAATTTTTAATTAGATCCAAGTAAAAATTATGAAATTTGTGTCTATTTGTTAATTTTTCACCTAGAGTGAATTAATAATTAATTAAATTAAGCAAAAATCATTGTTTAAACAAATTATTGTTGTTAACTATCTTCATACATATAAATGCCAGATAGTTGTGGTTTTTATCTGAAATTTTTAACTTTTTGTCCACTTTTAGTTTTTTCTTTAGTTTTTTTTCTTTAGTTATGCTTTGACTTTTTAGTTATAAACAAATAATAAATTAATCTCAGCAAGAATTATTTTAAAAATAGTATTGTGTTGTTTTAAGTGAATTATTTCAATTATCTTAAAACTTAAATCGCTCTTTTACCAATGCTTAATAAAAATTAATTTAAACAAAATACTATCTCATAAAAGGGACAAAAATAAAAAAATTAATAATTAGGAGTAGGTGGAAGGACTAGGTGTTTGAATAATTTGTAAATAAAAAGAAAGACATTGTTTAAAATATAATACTCTCTAATTTTTATTTATCTATTGTTCATTACTACAAAAATAAAGCAACTTTTTAGCACCTATCGAAGAGAAGATATTTCTTAACCATAATAAATGGTTAAAACAACTATTTTGGTTAACTTGCATTAATTATTACCTGAAAATTAGAAGAGGAACAAAAATGTTTAAAATTTCAGGGAGCAAACCATTATTTTTGCGTAGTTAAATTAACTATTAACTAATTTTAAGTGAAAAATAACCAAAAGTAGTAACAAATTTCAGAAAGAAACCCGTAACTTTCTACCATTAGGCAGAAAGAATATTATTAACAATAATATCACATTGTTTGAACCATATTTCTTGTTAATTTGAATTAATTATTACATCACTCTAATTGAAAATTGGACAGAAAGTCAAAAATATCCAGAACAAAAAGACGCAAATATCTAGCATTCAAATAGAATAAGTTCGCTATAAACAATATAAATTTGTTTCAACAATTATTTTTTAAAATGAAAATAAACATTAACTCACTTTAAGTGAAAAGTAAACAAAACTTTCAAATTTGAGAGAAAACCGAAATTTCTGGCATTATTTAAAGAGAATAATTAATAACAATAATATTAAAAATTGTAAGCAATTATTTATTTTGCAATTGATTGAGTATGACCTCGCTTCAACTCGATTCAGCAAATAATAATGATTCTGTATAAAACGTACAAAAAAGTAAAAGTGCAAAAAAAAGTGCTACAAAGCTTCAAAATATTTTCAAAAATGTCGTGGAATTGAGAAGAATGAAAGGAATTGAAGAAATTATGCGAATTTAAGGAATTCCATGAATTCAATAAATTCTATGCATTCAAGAATTTTCATTAATTTAGGAAATTCTATGATGTCAGAGAATACAGAAAATTCAGAAGATTTAAGTAATTCAGGGATTTTGGGAACTCTAGGAATTTATAATATTTCAGGAATTCAGAGATTTTTACGAATTCATAGATAACAAGAAATTTGGAATATTTAACAAATTCAAGATATTTTGAGAATTCAAGCAAATCCGAATATTCAAGGATTTCAGAGAATGTAGAGAATTAAAAAATTTCAAAAAATTTAAATATTTTCCAAAATTTAAGGAATTCAGAGGATCTAGAAAATTAAGAGAATTTGAGATATTCTGTGATTTTCATGCATTCAGAGAATACAAGCATTTAGAAATTATATTGTAAACTTTTGGATTTTGTACTGAAATAGTCCAAAATGCAGTATTTGATGTACAAATAATATATTTATTTCAATGCTGTCTTTATCCCAAAATAACAACGCATTTACGAAATTTAAAAAATCTCGCCCTGTAAGTCTAATCTTAAAAGATTCGAAAAAAATTTCAAGGAAAATAAATAAAAAGTTATCAAGTTTCTTATATTTCATCAATTTTTCAATCAGCTATCTACATATAGTTACGTGAAATACATATGTAAATTGAATTGATAGAATCCAGTAAGAAAGTCGAAATATTTACAGTTAAAAGTTTTTTTTTTATCAAAAGTTTAATATCAAACTTTTGATGGAGAATATTTCTTTTTATAGTTGAAAGTTCCACAACATCTTTTTCAGTTAGAAGTTTGTCTTCTCTTTGTTGGTAGAAAATTTATTGTGTACACTGCATAATTAAATATCTTAGGTTCGGCTGTAAATTGACCATTTTGATAGAAAAGTCAACTATTTGGTTGAAAATTGAACTTATTGTAGAGAATTAACCTTATTGACTTAAAAATTAAACAATTTTTTAAAAAGTTTTTTTCTCTATGGTTTAAAAAAACTTTCTTAGTTGAAAATGCTCATATTTTTAGAAAAATCGTTATTTAGGTTTAAAAAGTTATCCCTTTTGGTAGAAATGTTTTCTTTTTTTTTAATAAAAATGCCACTTCTTGGTTAAAAATTGATTGTTAAAAAGTCATATTTTGTTCAGAATACACTTTTTTATTGAAAAATTCGACCACTTGATTGATAATTCATTATTTTGTGTCGTCAATTTAACTATATAGTTATAAATTCAACTATTTTGCTGCAAATAAAATAAAATTAGCTCTCTGCGAAGCGAAGGGGAAGATCATTTTTCAGAAAAAAATCGATTAAGATAATTTAAATTCATAGCCCTATCTAGTTTGAAACGGCGTTAAGAATTTTTCTTATTCTCTGATGATAATACAGATACTGAAATTTTCATTTTTAAAGGAATACATTTTTCTCTGTACAAAATTAATCCATTACGATGAAAATTCGTCTTAGTAAGTTGTCATTTTAACTATTTTGTTAAAAATTTAAATATTTTGTTGAAATATTGAATGTGTATTAAAAAATTGAATATTTTTTTTAAATATTTGTGCCTTTGGTCGTAAAATTAACTTCTGTATTGAAAATTTCGTCTTTTTAAGTTAAAAACTCATCCTTTTTGATACAGAAGTTTCTGTTTGAAAATTCAACTGTCTTTGAAAAGATTCTTGTTTTTAGGTTATTTCACAGGATTTTAGATGTTTTAAGCGGTTTTAAAGAATTTTCCTAAATTTCTTGATTTCATTGAAATCCTAGTATTTAGAAGAATTTATTAACAAGAATTTAGGTATTTCATAGAATTTCAAAAATTTGAGAAGATTATCAAATATTTTATGGTATTTCCTAACAGTTTATATGTTTATAAAGATTTTAAGATAATTTAAACGATTTGAAGTTATTCTAAATGAATGCAAAAGGCTTCAAATTATTTTCAGGTATTTAAGAAATTTTCAAAAATTCCAATGGATATAGAATATTTGAGATAATTCTAATAAATTAAGAGAATTTTTCAAAGACTTAAAAAATTTTTAGGAATTACTAAGGGTTTTAATAATTGCAAGGGATTTAAATAAAATTTATATTCTAAATATATTTAAAAATTTTTTAAATGAATTGTTAATAGATTTTAAACACACATTATAACATTTTTGAGGATTTCGTATACTTTAAGGTATTTTAAAGACTCGTAACGTATTTTAATAAATGTATTAGGGTTTCAGGATTATCAGTAAATTTAAGAATTTTGTTGAAAAGTAAGCCCTTTTGGTTTAAAAATGAACTTTTCGATTGGAATTTCATATTTTGGGTTTAATAATTAAATATTTTTGTACAAAATTAGTCTTTAACACTTAGAAATTCTAAGATAAGTTAATTTTCTTATCCCTCTTGGCTCAAAAATCTTTCTTTGCTGGGTTAAAGAATTGATCTTGTTTGGCCTAAAATTCAACAATTTTCTCCCAACTTTTTTCTTTTTTAATTGAAAAATCTTCTTTTGTCGAAAACTTTTCATTTTGGTCGTTTTTTTGTTTTTGAAAATTCATATTTGGAATGAAAAATCTATGCTTTCTGTTGAAAGCTCCACTATTTGGTTAAGGATTCATGATTTCAGAACAAAATTAAACTCTTTGGTGAAATATACAACTATTTTCTTAAAAATGTATTTTTCATTAATTTCAACATATATTCTTACTAAAACTTTATTTTTATTTTTGTTTTGAATATTTTGTATCTGTTTGTTAAAAATTCATAATTTTAGTTATAAATTCACTTGTCAGTTTAAAATTACACTATTGGTTGAAATATTATTCATTTTACTTGAAAACTAATCTTGATGATTGAAAAATTGTTTTTTTTTTTAAATTTTTTGTTTTTGTCTAGAGATTCATTATTTTAGTTAACAAATAAATCAATTGTTTCAGAATTTAATAGTTCAGTATTCGTATTAAAAATTCTAGATGCTTTCTTCAGTTTGCACATCTTAAGCCAGATTTTCATGAAAAATTTGATTGTTTGACTGTAAATTCGTGATTGAATAATAAAATAGTAATATTTAAGCATGTAAAATTGAAAAGAAAAACAAGTTTATCTTATCAACTTCGCCCTAAATGCACTCAAATGCGTTACCAATAAAAAATTTTGCTCCAAAAAACTGTAGGAATCAGAGTTTAAATCACATGAACTTGAAGATCTTCAAATGCGCTCATATGCGCCATAAAGAAAAAGTTTTGCGCCACATTGATAATCGAGTTATCAGCGAGAAAAATGGGGAAAGGGGGGGGGGGCGACATTTAAAAAAAACATTGTTCATATTTGGGGGAGGGGGCAGTGTAATGCGCTTATATGCGCCATAAATTTTGTTTAGAAATTTTTGAAATTGCCTAAGATATGGAGGTAACAAAATTTTATGAAGTGATAAGGGGGGTTATCACTTCGTACAATTTTGTGACCTCCATATATTGGGCAATTTTCAAGAGTTTCAAAAAAATTTATGACGCATATGAGTGCATTTAAAAATGAATGAATGCACGTCTCTAACTTCATATTGCACATTACTGTTAAAGATTTAACACCTGTGTTATACTGCCACCCCCCAATATGATATCTTTGTTAATTAGCTAGCGCAAATTTTTTAGTGGTGGCGCATTTAAGCGCAGTTGAATTTCTGACAGATAGCTATGATGAATTTGTAATAATGTTATTGGTTTAGAAAAACGACGCAAGTCTATCCCCCCCCCCCCCCCCCCCCCCCCATTTTCATCGCTGATAACTCGGTTATCATTGTAGCAAAACATTTTTTCTTTATGGCGCGTATGAGTGCATTGGAAGATCTTCAAGGTCATGTGATTTAAACATTGATTTTTAAAATGGGAGTGGTGTCGTAATCTTTAGCCCCCCCCTCCCCTCCTGAGTAAGACCTGATATAACTCCTACAGTTTCGAGACGAAAACATTTTAATGGTGGCGCATTTGAGCGTATTTGGGGCGCAATTCAGTGGGCTATAGAAAATCCGAAAATTAATAGTCCGGGGGGGGGGGGCTGGTGTAACTGACCTTAATTCTTTAGTGATGAGAGTTATTAATTTATTAGTGAACTTATCTTGTCGAATGTTCATTTTATTATATAAATCGATTGGAAAAAATTTAAATATATTATGAAATGAAAATAAATCGTAAAGCACCGAACTTTTAATTTAAAGCTGAAATAAATTAAGCGTTTAAATGACTTTTGTTTTTTCATTTGCAAAGGAATAGCTTGTGTAAACATACATGTTCGTTAAGGTGACGCAGTCAATTTACATTTCTTGATATTATAGCCTTTTTTATTAAACTTTCATATTAATCCAATTTAAATTCTTCAATCTTGTTCTAATTAATATGTTTAGCCCTGAGCAAATTAATAAATTTTCACTAATTTTAAATAATTTCAAGTTCTCCATCGTCGTATCAGTAAATATTTCTGCTAGTTGAATTATTAATTTCTATTAATTTGTATTGATTTACCTTGACTCAAATTAAAATCGTACTTTCTCACTAGTAATAAGTAAAATTTCAACAAAACAAATATTTTCGTAATTGCTTTAAAAATTACAAACAACATGCAAAAAGTAGAAAATTCAAAATAATAGCGTACGTGTACCTAAAATATTTTCTTTTTTTAAAATATGCGCGAAATAAGGCCAAAATTAAAATTATTATATGCGCATAGTTCTATAAGAACTTCTTTTCTACTCTTCGATATTTCCGAAATTTATTTTTAAATAACTTTGCTCGTATCAACTATTATGCCTGTTAGGAGGAAGCGTCTATTGGTTTTTAAGGCTTTTTTGGATGGAATGAGAGTCCGAAAAATATTAAAAATCCTTATAAGTGGTGGATATTTAAATTAAATTTCTTGTGTACTGCAGATTAATACAAAAATATTTTGGAATATTCTATTTTCTTAATCGGACCAAGGTCTGTTTATGATTTGAAAATTTTCTGTCCTTAAAGGTCTGAAGGTTATTTTAATTTTTCAAAGTAAGTAGCTTTTTTCTTTCTGCAAAAGATACTGTGAGGTTTCTATAAATAAAAATGGGTAAAATTGAAATTACTATCAGTGAAAGTTTACAGATTCGATTAGCGCAAAATAAGTCATTAAAGTTTAGCAGAAAATTAATTAATGGATTAGCTGAGATATTTAATAATTTAGCAGTGCAGAACACCTTATAGCTTGAAAAATAGAAAAGATTTATAAAACGACGTGATGGTAGTTTATTCTTATCACTATTGAAACAATAGCATTAACAGTTTTAATAAAAGTCAACAGTCGCACGAATATTCGTGCCGGACTATGATTTATTCTGATTTATACTAGGTAAATACCAACGCGGGACATAATAATGTAATTGTTTTGGTAATAAAAAATGATTTGGCTGTTAATTGGCTTCTAATTGTTTCAACTAAGTTGAGACAAATTATAATTTTTTTTACAGTTTTTAAATTACTGAGGAAATTTCAACAGAATTTTGTATATTCACCTTATTTTCTATGGGAAATTAAAACTATTTAGCAAACTAATTGATAAGTATTTGCCTTGAACAAGAATTAGTTTAAATACATATGCAATTAAGTGCATAAAATAGTTTATTTCGATTACATAGCTTTTTCTCTTATGCAAACGATATTTTGAGGTATATCTTAATCAAAAATTGCGCCTAAAATGCGCTAATATGTGCCACCAATAAGAAATTTGCGCCACAAATCTCTAGATGTTATATCAGGTGTCACTTGGGAGCGGACACTCCAACACCATAATTTAAAAACTCAAAGTTTAATACGTTGAGAAGGAAATCTTACCGTATAATCACCTTCATAGTAATCAATTTTTCTCACATAAAGATAAACATACCATTGACGCCTACCTTGAGTAACAACTGTACTGCACTCTTATTATATGCTAAAAGAGTACCGGTTTGTGAATCTCAGACTGAAGATTTTAAAAAATTTGTCATTAGGACAATCACGGTATTTCGGCGGGAGCGGGTGCGAATCTGAACCTGCTCTTCGAGAGTCTTGCGCGCCGTCAGGATATGCAGCGATCCAAGGACGACCGCCTTCTGCATTTTCCCAGCAAGAGCGCCAATCATGAGGATTATGATGTTTTTGTCAGCTGGTGTCGAAAACTTGATAACGAACATGGTTCGTTTCTAGAAATCAAGGAGAACAATATCAGACTCGATACGCCTAGTAGCGTTTAGCGGAACGGTATTCAGGCTCATGCCTTAATTATTATTATTATTTGGAGCAGCTAAATTTTTTATAAACTCTTAGATAGTAACTTTAAAGAACGATGTGGATCATTTTGTTCAAAATTTATTTTAAATGTGAAAAAAAGATGCTAGAAGTTAAAGAATAGCTAAAAGTTACATAATGTGGGGGTTTTGAGGGGGTGCCTGGCTAAGGTGACAGGGTCGTTTGAGCACCAATTTAACACGATTTAAGACGATATATTCTATGCCGAGCTTTCTCCTGTTGTAAAGACGTTCATGATTCAGTATTCCGTGGCCAACTTGACAGTGAGATGCAGAGTCATAGGACAGAAGATTTAGGGTGTATGCTTTTGTTCATGTGCATAATCTTTCGTGTTTCTTTGTTTCTCGCCGACTGTTCGAAAGACCAAATCTGCCCGACAAGACATTTAAATCTGATTCGGAGAGTATCTTTTATAGATTTAATACCATTAATGCGGCTCTGTGGCACGCCCAGGTATGTATAGGTCTCTCCAGCGCAAAGGTGTCGCAAAGCGCTTCTGTCAACGAACTCACACGGAGAAAAAAGTTCAGTGGCTCCTACCCTTGCAAGGGTTAGAGCCACTAAACGGAATAGTAAATTATGGACGGGCCACTACAAGAGTAGAATCTACTGAACGCGTGTTGAGTCGACTTTACTAGTCGCTGAAAAGTAGCTTCTACTACGCAGGCAGTCGCACGTACAATTCCTGTTCAGTAGAATATACCGAAGATGAGTGCGATCTACTGAACAAGAATCGTACATGCGACTGCGTGCGCAGTAGATGCTACTCTTCAGTGATTAGTAAAATTGCACTTAAAATTATAAAAAAGAATCCTTAAAAATTTATAATTACACAAAGTACATGATTTTTTCAAGATATATATGCATCTACATATGATTAATTGGTAAATCGCATTTTTAACACTTTATTAACAATTAAAATTTCGCACGCAACGAGGGGGATTCAAACGCATAACCTATCGCACGCTAATCAAGGACCCTAACCATTCACCTATCGAGACTAGTTGTCAGCAACTTGAAAAACTAGGAATGGATTCTTACGCGATCGGCGCCGGCCAGCGGATCAGAGAGGTTAACTTTATACTTACAACTAAGGACCGTCAGAGGGCTATACAGTCGATTTTACTGAACAGATAGTCAGCCTTCGTACTCTTCTGTTCAGTAGAATCAACCCAACGCTGTTTAGTGTTCTTGAATCAACGAGTAGTTACTATTACTATAAATCAGCTTACTGAACGCGAATAGTAGCCTCTACCAGTTCTCTCCGTGCAGGGTCTGCGGAAATGTCATGAAGTTTTCTTTGCTTCAAATAAACCTTGTCGCATTTTTCGAACTGAAACTTCATTCCAATCTCTCGAGAGTATTCTATAACAATCCCTAGAGCTAGGTGTCGTTGCTTTATATTTTCAGCATAGATCTTAAGATTACCCAAGTAAAATGTATGAGTGACCTTAAGGTTTCGATTTCCCGGTTTACGGCAAAAGAATGCTTCTGCATGGCAAAATGCGAGATATAGTGGCCATAACGTGAGGCAGAAGAGGAGTAGGTTAATGGTGTTGCCTTGAAAAACACCGCTTTGAAAGGTGTAGTTGAAGGTCACGCGATGTTTTCTAGATAAGATAGCAAATCTGGGTTTCCAAAGCGGCATCAATCTCTCTATGCATATCACGATGTGCAGATGAAACTTTGAGCTTTCCCTCGAGCTTTTCAAAAGATTGATGATAAGTTTATGGGAGGTCGAATCGAAAACTTTCCGGTAATCAATCTAGGACATCGATAGGTCGCGCTTGCAGTACATTTTTTCGCGTTATTTTTTTGAAAACAAATTTTCTCTAAACTTTAAATTGAACTTTGCCATTTTTCGTTAGAACTTGACGTTCCTGTCTGACAATTCAACTACTTGGTTGAGAATTCATCTCGTTTAGTTCGACAATTCCAACTACTGGAATCTCAAATTAGGATGAAAAGAAGATAGAAAAATAAACAAATAATTGTTTCATTACTCTATCATAATAAACAATGTCGATAGAAAAGAAAATATCATAAATATATGTATTAATTGTATGTATTTCTTTAAAAAAATATGAAATTAACAAAACGTGTTTCGTGAATATATTTTTAAAAATTTTAATATTGTAATCTTCCCTAACCCCCCTTATAGTTGAGATTATAATCGCCGCAAGGAAGATTTTGACTGCTGGGATTATAATTATTAGGGTAAAATGTTTGCAGGTCATGAAAATATTGACATTCCTGTATCTGGGAATGTCGATGTTCATGCTCCCGGAAATTTTGAGTTTGTTGTTCCTTGAAATTTCGATGTGGGTGTTCCTCTAAATCTTGATGTTGATAACGGCCAAAAGAAGGTTCTTCATAGCGATTTTTCATATTAGATTTGTTTTTGTTTTTTTGAAGCCTGATCTGGGTTATATAGAGTTATTGCCATCCCGCTGTCGCCATCTTGCATAGTAGGTGTTTTTCCTTTTGTAAGTCGACGATTTTTTTCAAGTTGACGATACGCTTCTCTATCGATATAAGGTGTGGCACCTGTCCATGGCGATATATCCGTGTTTGCATGACTTTCAGCCGAATTCGGGGGTACCATCCTGAGAGGTTTTATACCTACAATTGCCAAGTACAAAGAAAATTATTATTATAAGGGGTCGGCCAATTTAATCTATCCTGCACGAGAAACATATTCTCAAAGAATACTTTTGAATATTTGAGAATATATTGGCACATTTTGGAACATGTGTGAGTGCAAGAAATACTTGAAGAATATATGGGTACATGCGAAAATATTTGAGAATATTTGAAAATACTAATAATCTTGTGGAATATTTCCAAATATAAATCAAAGAAAATCACAAAATGTACTTTCTTAATCTGTCTGGGAATCTCACGCCCCCCTCTTGTTTAAATATTTTACACATAAAATAACCTGAAGGAAATACTGAGATTCAATCCTTACACTAAAGCTATGATTTAAACGTATTCTTTAATAACTCTGTCATTAAGACAATTATTAACATCGGAATTACAAAAATTGTTAAAATAAATTTTAGATGATTAAGGAAGGGGGGGGGTAAGGTATTGAAACTTTTTTCGCGTACTAAAAATTTTTTTTTTAGATAAATGAATATCTCGAAAATATTGTGTCAGAGTTTCAAGTCGATTGGAACAAAATTGACGGAGTTATGGGAATTTGAGTATAAAAGAATTATCGAGTTTTATTGTGAATTTTTTAGTGTGCAAAATTTTAAAGCATTTTTCTAAAACTTGTTTTTTTTGTAGCCCGTGTACGCCAAAACTCAAAATCTACTAGACGAATCGTTTTGAAATCTGACACAGTACTTCTTAACATGATTTAACAGATATTAATGGAAGATTTGTTGTTTTCTAAAATAATTATTTATTTTACACAATAAATTTGCTGATTTTTTTTAGCGAAAATCAGTTTTTTGGCTTCCAAGTGCTACAAAAAATTAAAAAATAAAAAAATCCTTCCACTTTTACCTCGAGAAACATCTTCTGTAAGACATTCATTTTGATTTTTAGTTTCACATAATTGTGTTGCGAGTTATGATGTACGAGTTATGAGACTTAAATAAAGGTTTAGGAACAAATGCAAGAAATTAAAAAAATTTTGTTGTAGACAATGCGGTATTTTTCAAAATCAGCTCTGAATTCAATATGTTTCCACTTTATTTGTATATATATTTAAAGATGCTCACATCAAGAGCATTCGCTCTCCGTTAGCAAATGTATTTGCTTCCTCATTGAGAAAGCGTTTGTGATTTTTTAAATTATAGACAGACTAAAATTTTCAATTTGATGAATTTAAAATAGAAATTTACACAAAATAATTTAAAAAACTTTAAATGCGATAAAAAGTTGGAAAAATTAATTTTTGTTTTTAAAACGTTAATTTTTCGAGCTGGAAAATGAAAAGGGGACCTTTCTATTCATACATAAAATTGGATTTATGTTGATGAAAGAAGTTTTTCTCCGTAAAACCGATATTTTAAATATTAAGAATGAGCGAAACTTTCCTACTATTTAATAAAGTGTATAAATATTATAGGCAAATTGATTTCAATCAAATCAAATAATCTTTTCCGGTATTGTATCAATTTTGAATCATGTTAAGGAAAAAATGTGACTTAAAAAAACCGTTTTTTCAATTATGAGAATAAGACATTTTTTTTACTATAAACGTCGATATTTAATATAATATACATGACCATAAATTCATCACTTTTTATTGAAATGTGTTAATATGATGGGTCAATTGATTGGCAATGAACCAAAGAATCTTTTTTATTTGTTACCTCAATTTTGAAATATGTTAAAGAAAAAAAGGTTTGCTATAAAGCCCGTATTTTCAAACATATTAATTCACAGGTTTCTCATTCTTGAATAAAATGTATTGATAAAAGAGGTCAATTGATTCGCATTTAACCAAGAAATCTTTTTTCTTGTTGCATCAACTTTGAATTATGTTAAAGAAAAAAGTTTTAAAATACAAAATCGTATTTTCAAATATTATGCATTAACAAAGCTTTCCTACTCTCCAATAAAATGTATCAGTATTATACGTCAATTTATTTGAATCCAATAAACACATCTTTCTTATTCTTGCAGCAACTTTAAATGACGGAAATGAAAAAAATTTGTATTTTAAAAATCGATTTATAACATAATATGACTGACCATAACTTTCTTACTTTTTGATAAAATGCATTATTATTATAGGTAAATCGATTCTCCTCCAACTTTGGAATCATCCATATTCTGGCATGAACTTTGAATTATGTTAACTTAAACAGTTTTACTATAAAAAACATTCATTTTTAACCAAGAAGAATAATTTGAACCCGGACAATCCGAATTTTCAATAAGACACATATAAAAAAAATCATTTTCAATCAAATATTTGAATTTTTCACCAAAATGATGAATATTCAACGAAGAAAGACAAATGTTTAACAAAAGCTGGAATTGCATCCAAGTTATTCAATTTTTAATTCAAAAATATAAATTTTTAACGGAAATGAAATAGATAGATATTCAGTGAAAAACTAATTTTTAAACAAAAAAGGATTTTAAGCAAAAATTTGTTTAAATTTCTAACAAATTATGGGCATTTTCAACTAACTGAGTGGAGTTGAAAGTTTCTGCTGAGTACTTTTTGGTCTAGTCTGAGCTACAGATGCCTGTCCCAACGGTCTTCCAGAAAAAGCTTCTCGATAATTCGATAAACCTGTATACTTCTCTAAATCATCATATACAGTATGATCCACATACTTTTTAGTACGAGATTTCGGTATCTTCTGCTTTCCTTTTTCTTGTTTTTTTGATGATTCTGTAAAAAGACTGTTGTTATGTACAAAACTCATCATATCTAATCCAAACGATCTAGATGTTTATCAACGATCTATATTTCATAAGTGTTAAAAAGATTATTATTACATTCCTTGAGAATCCTCTCCTTACTGACTTTGTCCATTAGCGTTTTACCCAAAAATTTCAAATCCTTTAAAATCTTTTGAAATAACTTGACATCTTTCAAAGCTTTTGAAAATTACTAGAACTTTCTTCAAGCACCAAAAATTAACAAATTTTTTGGGAATTTTGTAGAATTATTGAAATCAATTGAAAATATCTTGATATTTTTTAAAATGTCCCAAAATATTTTGAAATATTTAAAATAAATTCTGACCTTTTTAATTACTTGGAAATTTTATCAAGCTCTTCAAAGTGGTTTAAAATAATTTTCCGAATATCTGACATTAAAGATATCGATTGAAAGTTACTTGGGATCTTGTAAAATAATGTTAACATATTTTATGATAAACACATCCTTTTAAATAAATAAAAAGATTCAAAATATTATAAGATTTCTTTTAACGGTGTGAACTCATTAAAATCCTTGTAAATCCCGGGCAATTTTTTAATCACTCAAACATATATAATAATCTTTTGAAATCCTCTATAATATTTCAATCCCTTTGAAACACTTAAATCAATTAAACCAGTTACAAATTATTTGAAATATAAAAATTTTTTAGATTTGTTTAAATCCTTCGAAACATTTTAAAGATCATAAAATTTTATCGGAATTTAGTAGTGTACCCTAAAATATCTAAATTCATTCAAAATAAGATTCAATTATTAAAACGAACTGAAAATTTGTTAGAATCTTTCAAAATACCATACATTTTTACCAACCCTTTAACTTATTTTTAAATACCTGGATATTTTTCAAAGTTTTCAAAAATTAGTTGGATTTTTTTAAATAACCTAATATCTATTAAATTCTTAGCATTTTTCTGAATTTAGTTATCCAACTAAAATTTCTGTGGAATGTTTTAAAATATCATAAAATCTTTAAAACTTTAAAAAATTCCCTACAATTATTAAACCTCATGAATTTTTTTTTAATTAGGGAAAAATTTTTTATACCTTTTGAAAGTGATCTTACCGAAAACTCTGAAATATTTGATATGCCGTTAAATTCACGAAATAAACTAAAAATTCTTTGGAATATTTTCAAATTTCCTAAAATATTAAAAATTCTGTCAAATCAATGGAAATCTCTTGAGATTATGTAAAGCTATTGAACATTTCTGGGAATTAAAAAAAAATAAACTGACATTCATCAAATTCTTTGAAATCCTTTCTAATAACTTAAATCAAAATATTACATCAAAATATTTCGATTCTTAACCAAAAAGATGCATTTTTAAGCGAGAATTTCTATTTTTCATATTAAAAATATCAAAATTTCAACAATATAAATAAGTTACCTTTAACTAAGAAACTAAAGTTTTCAAAAAAGGAAATAGTCACGTTTAAAATGAAAAAAATAAAGGAAAACACGAATTTTTAATAATGTAGTTTATTGTTTATTTGAACTATTTTGAACAAAAATTAAAAATCTTCTAGCATGAAAATAGTATTTTAACCAGCTAGTTCGAATTTCATCAAATAGTTGATTTTTTAATTAAAAAAGATAAATTTTCGACGGAAAAAGGAATAGTTAATTACTAGGTAAAAATTAATTTTCAAACTAAGGAGCAAATGTTATGCCAATATTTGTTTAAATTTTTCATAAAACTAATAAATTTTTAACTAACTGGGTGCTCTAATTGGAAGTCCGTGATTCTGGCTAATATCTTCTGCAGGATATGGAGGAGTATGCGTATACTGTCTAAAATCCCCGCCATATGAACGTTTTAAAGAACTCTCACTATTGAGACGGTTTGCTAATTCCTCTGCAGTTAAGACCTCATTATCTTGAGAAGAAGGTGGGGTGTTCTTCGAGGTGTATCTTTCTCTACTTGATGATTCTGTAAAAAGACTGCAGATATTATACAAAACTCATAATATCTGATCCAAAATATCTAAATGTTGATATACGATCTACATTTGTCAAGTTAAAGGAACAAAATATTATTACATTATTTACGAAACTTCTTATTACTTTGTCCATTATCGTTTTGCTGTATACATTGCGCAGGGAAACGTGCCGACCAGATTAACTTTACTCTTATCCTTTTAATGGTTTGTACTGATTCCATGACCGTAGAGCACAGTGGCTGCGAGTACAGAATTGTATATTCCGATTTTAAGACCTCAAATTTTTTGTAGGATTGAAAGCATTTTTCAATATTTAAAAATGTTGAGCTTTTGCAGCCCCTTCACTGCCAGTGACACATATATGGTCAAAATAAGTCATTTATATTTGCCAAGTTAAAAAAAAGGATTTTACATTCTTTAGAAAACTTCTTATTACTTTATCCATTAGCGTTTTACCGTAAACATTGCGTAGAGATACGTGCTAACCACCTTAACTTTACGCGTATCCTTTTATTTGTTTGTCCTGATTCCACGACAGTGATCCTAGATCTGAAACGACACTTGGTCAAATACTATCAGGGCAGATGACAATTCCGCCAAAGCTACCTGTGTACCGTTCCCCCACTACGCGGCGTCTACTGACCCTGTCGAGCTGCTGCCAGTGAGCTTGGTCAGCGGGGAGCATTTGTTCCTAATGAGGCCTAAAATATGGAATATAAAATTTTTTAAATTTCCCACTTAGTAAATAACAAATATGATATTCGAAATCTACGAATTATAACGATTCCAACGATATGTTGTTTGACTCATAGAGTTGAAAAATAGTTTATACATGTTTGACACAAAAGATAATATGTTCCTTCGTTTAGAATATTTGGTGGCCCTGAAAAGGGCCTGTTTAATTTGTAAATACGCTATTATACTACTACTACTACTAACATCTGGAAAAAACGTTCTGATTATAAATGATTGCATATATTCCACTTAATCTTATTAATAGCGTATGCGATCAGTTCAATGGATGCGATAATATGAAGATACCGATTTTACAAAATAGAAACGAGAAATCTTTCCGAGTTCGTAACCATCAATCTGATTTTGAATAAATTCACGCTTGTTC
>NC_046663.1:35826435-35833810 GCF_010883055.1 Belonocnema kinseyi | reverse complement strand
TCGTTATAATTCGTAGATTTCGAATATCATATTTGTGATTTACTAAGTGTGAAATTTAAAAAATGTTATATTCCATATTTTAGGCCTCATTAGGAACAAAGGTCCCCCGCTGACCAAGCTCAGTGGCAGCAGCTCGACGGTGTGAGGGGAAGCCGCTTAGTGGGGGACGGTACACAGGTAGCTGGGGCGGAATTGACCATCGCCCATACTATCACAGGTCTATGGCCGTGTCACTATAGTAGGAGACGATGTAAACCACTGGGTTGCGCGCGCAACCAATTTATCCTCTTCTCAATTTGAAAACTCGAAGGTGTACAATTGACGAGCCAGAAGTTAGCTATGCATATAGATTTGAAAATTCGACCTTGAATAAAAAATGAAATAATAGACGTAGTCAAAAACAAAAAACACTGCCGGAATCGTCTGAGCCATATCTCTAGGTTTTTTTTCACTTTTTTTAAAAAGTCATTTTTTAAACAATTACGTTGTTAATTAATATATATCCTTAATTATGAAAAAAACCAAAAGTCCTAAAGAAAAAGTGAAGATAGTTCTGGATTCTCCTCGGCAATATCTCCGGGTGATTGTTTCATTTTTTAAAAAAATTAATAATTCAAACAATTATATTGTTTATAATTTTCAAAAATTTGTTTTAAAACTATGGTAAACAATTCAGAGTTAAGTAAAAAATAACATACCTTGAAGTATTATGAATAAAAAAATTTTAAACAATGCAAAAAAGTTAGTTTAAACATTGTTTTTGCCTCCTCTACGCAGACAGCACATTTGATTAAATAATGTATTCTTTTTATTCGTTAAGTTAACTACTTTGTAGAACATTTATTTTCCAGAATTTATCTGACATAAACAAATTTACTACAAAAATGAACAGTTGCACACAAAAAACAATTTTCTACAATTTCGAACAGTGAAATTTTTTTAAGATAAAGATTTCTAACAAATTCAGAACTTTAATTATTTGCAGAAAAATATTCTAAAAAATTAACTGTTGCATTTTGAAGTATGCCGCTGAAAATACCATAAAGATAGCTAGTCAGTGTCATCACATCACGTAAAATTTGAGATAACTTAATCTAATGTTAATCTTTTCATTACAAGCAACATTTACTTGTATTGCCAAAAAACGAACATTACAAATATAATATTTTTAAATTGCTAATTGCAAAATTAAAAAACTCTTTTATTTCGTACTTCATTCTTCCATGGGACAAAGTTCAAAACTTTTCATCTCTTAACAATATTTTATTTTCAGCTAACCCTAACTTCTACGGTATTAAGTAATTACCCCTCAGTTTTACAATAGACCATTTTCAGACTACTTGAGAATCACAAAGTTTTTGGTGATATTTATGAGTGAAAGTGCATATTGCATACAATAAAACATGTATGATGATTTAAGAGTGCTCACCGTTTGATGGAAAAAACGATAATCCACATAAAAAGCTCCTATTCCAAAATGGCTGGAAAGCTGTTGATTCTATTAAGTAGGTACAATTCACATTTAACAGTTTCTTTTTGTATCACTTTCCCTGCTGCCACTGTATAACAAACAAACTTTAACGCATCTTTGCACAAAGTGAAGAAATGAAGATGTCTATGCTTCAAATAGAAAACTATGACTAACCCAGTTACAGGTAACCACAAAACCCCTTCATCTTAACCCTCTGAAACCCGAATTTTGCCTTAAAATGGAAATATTTAACTGAAACCTAGATGTATGTACTCAATAGGGCACTCTTGTGGAGCCTATGTACAATATATATTTTTGAAAGACACAAAATTAGGTCTTGATTTATTAAATTGATCTTTAAACACCGGTAATCTAATGATAAATGTTTTCACCGGTAAGATATCAGTATGATGCTCATAAACAAATTTCCTTATTTACTGTTCGACAAATAAATATTATTAAATGAATTCATAAAAATTAGGCTCTGGGTATTATTTATAATGAAGGTAGAATAATCAAATCCATATACGTCATGGGATATCGCAAAGCTGTGTGCGGAGAGGGGGCAAAAACAATGCTTAAACTAACTTTTTTGCATTGCTTAAAATTGTTTTTCATTCATGATACTTCAAGGTTTGTTATTTTTCACTTAACAGCTCTAAATTGTTTACCACAGTTGTTAAATAAATAGTTTTGAATTATAAGCAATATAATTGTTTAAATAATTAATTTTTTTAAATGAAAAAATCCCGGAGATATTGCCGAAAAGAATCCCGAACTATCTTCACTTTTTCTTTAGGACTTTTGGTATTTTTTATAATGAAGGATAAATAATCAAACCTATAATGCGCCATATGATATCGTAAAGCTGTGTGTGTAGAGGGGGCAAAAACAATGGTTAGACTAACTTTTTTGCATTGCTTAACATTTTTTTTTATTCATGATTCTTTAAGGTATGTTATTTTTTACTTCACAACTCTGAATTATTTACCACAATTGTTAAATAAATTTTTAAAAATTGTACACAATATAATTGTTTAAATAATTAATTTTTTTTTAAACTGAAAAAATACTTTGAGATATTGCCGAGAATAATCCAGAAATATCTTCACTTTTTCTTTAGGACTTTTGGTTTTTTTATGCTCCAGTTCTACCTCCCCCCTCTCCCAACCCTCCCTTATTAACTGAAGTTTTTGGTGGGACAATGAATAATACAAACTACAAAATAGCTTCTGAAAGGACTAGAACTTCTAATGACAAAAGGCATGCACACGGAAAATCTAAAGGTCATTTTTCAGGCGACGAATGGGGACTGGGTGTTTGGAATGCTAGGGGAGTAAATGATCTAAAGGTAAAAGAAATGCGTGAAACTATGGACGTGAAGAAACTGGACATTTCATGTGTGTCTGAAACAAAGAAGAAGGGATGCGAAACCAAAGACATAAAAACCGGCGTATTGAAAGGCGGTTTTGAAATATGGTCAGGAGAAGACTGTGAATCACATGGTAAACAAGGAGTAGGTCTGATTTTGAATGAAAGAGCAAAGCAGCATCTCGGAGACCATGGTTTCGTGTCTCTCAGACTGCTGTGAGCTAGAATGAAAGTAGGAATCAGAAAACTATTTATCATAGCATGCTGCGCGCCGGTTGATAGTGATCCTGGAGAAGTAAAAGACGCCTTCTGGGACACTTTAAGTGACACAAAAAATATTTGCGAACATGGAGAAAAAATAATTCTACTAGGAGACATGGACGGTTGAGTGGGCATCCAAAATTAGGATACAGAAAGAGTATTAGGTAATTTTGGGGATCCAAGAACAAATTATAACGGAGATAAACTAGCTGGTCTATGCTTAGAAAGGGGTCTGTTTATTACAAATACTTAGTTTAGGCATAAAATGATCCACATGTACACCTGGTCTAAAGGAAATAGCTGCAGTATAATTAACTTTGTTATTGCGGATGAAAGACTAAGGGAGTTAGTCAAAGATACAAGGGTCATGAGGGGTCCTGAATGCAATACTGATCATTACCTTCTGGTCTCAAAAATTAACTTAGGTCGGGGATGGAGAAAAAATAGAACCAAGAAAGCAAAACAAACGCGAATCAAAATTTAAAACCTGCAGAAACCGGATGTACGAATAGACTTTCAAAATAAGATAATCGAAAACATAGATAGGGCAACATGGGAGGACCGTATAAAAAACAAAGATGTGGAGGGCGCCTGGACAATGTTATGGGATATCCTTGTTAGATGTATGATCGAAGTGTGTGGTACCGCAGTTGTAGGAAGAATTTCTGGTGATGCGTGGTGGAATGATGAAATTCAGGCTGCCCAAAAAGCAAAAAAAGAAGCGTACAAGAGAACTTTGAACATCGCAGGTCTTAGCAATGAGGAAAGAAGTAGACGTAGAAATGATTATAGACGCGAAAACAGGATACTTAAACGATTAGTTAAAGAAAGTAAAGATACAATCAGAGCAGAAGAATAGATAAAAATACAAAACGACTTTGAAGGAAGCAGGAAACTACTTTATAAAAAAATGAAAGGAAACAAAATTACTCAAATTGTCAACATGAGAAATAGTAGGGGGGAAATGTTATATCATGCAGACGGAATACTAGAGGCTTTCAGAAACTATTTTAGGAGACAATTCGGAGATGAAGCTATAGGGCACCACAACTGCGATGTTGAACACGATGCGATGCAAAACTCAATTGAAAAAGTCTGTGTCACTGAGGTTAGGGATATAATTAAGAACTTGAAAAACGGTAAGGCTGCCGGGGTAGACGGTATTAATGCTGAAATGCTTAAACACGGTGGCGTGTGCATACCACATAGACTGTGCGAATTTATAAATTTATGTTTCGAGATGGGAGACGTCCCAGACGATTGGAAAAAAGCAATTATCGTACCAATATACAAGAGAAAGGGAGATAAAGGCGAGTGCAATAATTACCGTAAGTAAAATATATTCAAAAATACTTATTCTTAGGTTAATGAAAATAACAGAAGCAAAGATTTGGGAAGTCCGAAGTAGGTTTATGTCAGGAAGGACATGTACGGATCCAATATTTAGCTTGAGGCAAATAACAGAAAAAAGTTTGAGAGTAGGAAAAAAAGTTTTCTGTGCATTTGTTGACCTAGAAAAAGTTTTTGACAAGGTAGATTGAAGTAAATTTTGGGAAGTCCTGAAAGAGTATGGAGTCAATGGATGGATCCTATAAGCTATAAAAACAATATATACAGGTAGCAAAGCGAGTGTAAGAGTGAATGGAAAACTGAGTGACTGTTTCGATATTATTCAAGGAGTTAGACAAGGATGCGTTATGTCTTCATGGTTATTTATATTATTTATGGACAAGTGTTTAAGAATGGCTCTCTTCGACGAAGAGGGTGTGGGTGTAGAAACAATAAGGGTACGTGGGTTAGGGTTCGCAGATGATAAGGTTGTTGTGGCAGAGTCTATTGAAGGCTTACAAAGAATGTTGAATAAGCTAGATGCTAGAATGAAGAGCATGGGCCTCAAAATTAACGCAAATAAAACAAAAATTATGGTGTTCGAAGGAAAGAGTGAGAAAATACTATGCAATATTTTATTAAATGATGAGAGAATTGAAAAAGTTGATAAGTTCATATACCTTGGTAGCTTATTTACAAGGGTCGGGAAGATAGATGAGGAATTAGATAGACGCATAAACGAAGGTAAGAAGGTTATTGGTAGAGCAGGCCCCCTTATCAGAAGTAAAAATATATGAAATAAAGTTAAAATGGCAATACATAATTCTAAATTTGTACCGACTGTACTATACGGAAGCGAGACATGTACCTATCAAGAAAAAGATAAGAGATATAAGAAGTCACATAAACACGAAAGCCTGAATGAAAAAATGCATGGACATAAAAAAAGCTAGACAAGTATGTCAGGACAGGAAAGTATGGCGGAAAATAGTTAATAAAAAGAGTGTCAGTAGAGTGAATGACGCCTGAAACAAAAGACCTTGGCTACTAATGGACCCAAGTAGGGAACCTTACATAACGACTTCGTAAAGATCTTCACTTGGGGTGATTGCTAGAGAGATTGATCAGCAACCTGTGTCGGAGCAGTGTTGCGGAACGAACGTGTTATTTACTTAAATAGCACGAGAATTCTGGATCAATCTGAAAAACCTCTATCCCTTCCACACACTACTCCTTTCCCCTACCGAATGACTCACGCCTACCCCAAAAGGGATATGGCTTAATGGTGTAATAAATAATCAAATCCATATGCGCCATGGGATATCCTAAATCTGCGTGCGGAGAGGGGGCAAAAACAATGTTTAAACTAGCTTTTTTGCATTGTTTAACATTTTTTTTCATTCATGATACTTCAAGGTATGTTATTTTGCACTTAACAGTTCTAAATTGTTTACCACAGTTGATAAATAAATTGTTGAAAATTATAAACAATATAATTGTTTAAATAATTTTTTTTTCAAAATAAAAAAATCCCGGAGAGATTGCCGAGAAGAATCCCGAACTATCTTCACTTTTTCTTTAGGACTTTTGGTTTTTTTTTATAATGAAGGATAAATAATCAAATCCATATGCGCCATGGGATATCCTAAAGCTGTTTGCGTAGAGGGGGCAAACGCAATGTTTAAACTAACTTTTTTGCATTGTTTAAAATTTTTTTTCATTCATGATACTTCAAGGTATGTTATTTTTTACTTCACAACTCTGAATTGCTTACCACAATCGTTAAATCAATTTTTTAAAATTATAAAAAATATAATTGTTTAAATAATAAATTAAAAAAAAATGAAAAAAACGCCTGGAGATATTGCCGAGGAGAATCCAGAACTATCTTCACTTTTTCTTCAGGACTTTTGGTTTTTTTCATAATGAAGGATAAATAATCAAATCCATATGCGCCATGGGATATCCTAAAGCTGTGTGCGTAGGGGGGGCAAAAACAATGTTTAAATTAACTTTTTTGCATTGTTTAAAATTTTTTTTATTCCTGATACTTCAAGGTATGTTATTTTTCAATTAACAACTGTGAATTGTTTACCACAATTGTTAAATAATTTTTTTTTAAATTATAAACAATATAATTGTTTAAATAATATTTTTTTTTCAAAATGAGAAAATCAACTGGAGATATTGCCGGGAAGAATTCAGAACTATCTTTACTTTTTTGTTTAGGACTTTTGGTTTTTTTATAATGAAGGATAAATAATCAAATCTATATGCGCCATGGGATATCGTAAAGCTGTGTGCGTAGAGGGGGTAAAAACAAATTTTAAACTAACTTTTTTGCATTGTTAAAAATTTTTTTCATTCATGATACTTCAAGGTATGTTATTTTTCACTTAAGTCTGAATTGTTTACCACAATTTTAAAATAAATTTTTAAAAATTATAAACGATATAATTGTTTGAATTATTAATTTTTTTTTAAATGAAAAAAACACCTGGAGATATTGCCGAGGAGAATCCAGAACTATCTTCACTTTTTCTTTAGCACTTTTTGTTTTTTTCATAATGAAGGATATATGTTAAATAAGAACGTAATTGTTTAAGAAATGACTTTTTGAAAAGATTGAAAAAACACCTAGAGATATGGCTCAGGAAATTCCGGCGGTGTTTTTAGTTTTTGACTACGTCTATTATTTCATTTTTTATGCAAGGTCGAATTTTCAGATCTATATGCATAGCTAACTTCTGGGTCGTCACGATTGCCGGTCGGAACACTTCGGCGATTCTACGAGGGTAGTTCAATAAGTCCTTAGAATGAAGTATAAAAACAATTTTTTTTGGGTAAATTTTTTTTTATTTTTCAACATAATGTCCTTGGAGCTCTATACACTTGGTCAATCGCTTTTCAAGTTTTTTTAATCCTTCAGAAAAGTGCGTTTTC
>NC_046663.1:35823370-35826335 GCF_010883055.1 Belonocnema kinseyi | reverse complement strand
CTAATTTTTCATGTAGAATTGAAACAACTGCACCTATAGATATCCTTGTGGCTTCAGCTAACTCATGCACTTTTAATCTTCTATCCTTCAACACCATATCGTGGATTTTATTGCCTAGTTATAAACCGTTGCTAAGGCAGGGGCAGATGTGCCATGAACTGAGTCCAATTCATTTTTTATCTCATATGGAGTTAAACCCTTTAAATGAAAATGTTTGATTACCGCTTTGAACTCGTTTTTTTCCATTTTTCTTAACGAACAATTTTTTTTTTCAATTGGTTATAAAAACACGTAAACTCAGAAGATGTGGACTGTGACTGCACCATATATCTAGTCGGGAGTGGTGCTGACTGAAAACAGATGATTTGGAGCGATGCGCGCGTCATCTGTTGGTCATTCTAAGGACTTAGTGAACTACCCTCGTATTTATATCTCTATCTGCTTTGAAATAAAATGAAGAGATTGGGATTTTTATACTTCAAGTATTAAATATAAATTATATAAATATTAATACTATTATATACATATATATATATAAATACATATATTATTAATGATAATATTATAATTATGCTATATTATAATAGTTTTATTTATATCTTGATCCGCATTCGAAGGAAATTAAATATATTGGCGATTTTGGAATTCATCTTGTTTGGATAAAAACTAAATTATTTAATTTAAAAATTAATTATTTTGTTGAAAATTTATCTATTTTGTAAAAAAGTCCTCTTTTCTACCAAAATTTCAACTATTTTGTTACCATTTTTGGTTCAAAAATCGTTTTTCTTTGTAGAAATTGAATTGTTTTATGGAAAATGTATACTTTTTGATTAAAAATTACATTTTTTGGTTGAATTATCAACAGTAAATATTTTTTGTTTGAAAAGTCGTTTTGTTGTAAATGCAACTATATTGTTAAAAATTAAAATCATTATTTTTGGGTGAATAATTCGATTATTCACTTAAAGTTGAACTACTTAGTAAAAAAAATGAATTTTTTCTTATTAAGGATTCATAATTATAGTTGAAAATTCACCTATTTGCTCTTAAATTGGGTTGAAACTTCTGCTCTTTTGTAGATAATACTCTTTCTGACTTTAGAATTAAATGATTTCGTTGAAAGTTCATGTATTTTGTTGGAAATTGACCTTGTTCGGTAGAAATGTATCATTTTTGGTCAAAAATGCAATTTTTTAGGTTGAAATATCAACTGTACATCTTCTGGGGTTTAAAAGTCGATTATTTCACTAAGAGTTGAACAACTTTGCAAAAAAATACGTTTTTTTCAACAAGGTTTTCTAATTATGGTTGAAAATTTATATATTTGGTTGAAAGTTTAACTCTTTGCTTGAAAACTGATATTTTTCGCTGAAAAAATTCAACTTTTTGTAGGTAATTCGTCTTTTTGACTTCAGTGGAAGCTTCTAATGTGTCCCCTAAGGGTTTACATTTTTCTTACACCTTCTTTATTCCTTCAAACACCCTCCACACACTTACTTGGTGGTGGAAGGGGGACCTACAGTTTAAGGTGGGTTCCGAACCACCAAGAGCAACAGCCTTAAGTACTTAGAGAAAACCTTTTTCTCGAGAGGTACCGGTCCCACGACTCTCCGGAGATGAACAACTCCCTTTGCTAGGTTAGTGTTCACCGCATGGGCCACCGAGACTCTTCCAGAGTGCGAGTCGAAAATTCATCTGATTGGTTGAAAATTCAACAACTTTGTTGAAAATTATTTTTTTCTCTTAAATATTATTTAACTTTATTTGAAAATGTAACTATTATAGGATTGATTAAAAATTAATCGTATACATTGGTTATGTTAGAAAATCGTTTTTTATAGATCATTTATGTTATTGGTCAAAAATTTTCCTTTTTCCTTGAAAATTTAACAATTTTGTTGAAAATTCGATTTGTTTTCTTGTTTAATTCAATTTTTCATCACATTTTTTATCTGGAAATTGAACTATTCTATTTTTGGTTGAAACTTTATCCTGTACATTGTATTAGTTAAAACAACATTAATTTTTAATTAATCCTAGAATAGTTACATTTTCAGACAAAGAAAAATAATTTCTAACCGAAAAAATAAATTTTCAAAAAAGTTGTTAAACTGTCAACCGATAAGATGAACTTTCGACCAAGAAAATTAACTACCTACAAAAAAGACAAACTTTAAACAAAATGCATGAACTTTCAACGAAATTATTTAATTTTAAAGTCAAAAAGAGTATTATCTACAAAAAAGCTGAATTTTTAATCCACAAATATAATTTTTCAACCAAAATTTTAATTGTCGACCAAATAGTTTAACTGTCTATCAAATTGTTGACTTTTAACGCCCAAAAGATGCATGTATTACAAAACAGTAAAATTTTTAACAAAAAAGTTAATTTGAAGGCAAATAGTTGAATTTTCAACTATAATTATGAATCCTTAAGAAGAAAAAATTAATTTTTTTACTAAGAAGTTCAACTTTAAGTGAATAATCGAACTTTCCGCCCAAAAATGATGATTTTAATTTTTAACAATATAGTTGCATTTACAACAAAACGACTTTTCAAACAAAAAATATGAACAGTTGATAATTCAACCGAAAAAAGTAATTTTTAACCAAAAAGTATAAATATTCCATAAAACAATTTAATTTCTACAAAGAAAGACGAATTTTTAACAAAATACATGACTTTTTAACCAAAAATGGTATAGATTAATTGTCAGTTTCAAACATTTATTTTCAACGAAAAAGATGAACCTTAAAAAAAATAAAGTGAAAATTTGAACAAGATAGTTAAACTTTTGATAGGAAAGAGGACTTTTTTTTACAAAATACTTACATTTTAAACAACATAATTAATTTTTCAATCAAATAATGGAGTTTTTATCCAAATAAGATTAACCCCGAAATCGCTAATTTTTTTAATTTCCTTCAAATACGGATCAAGATATGAATAAGACTATTAT
>NC_046663.1:35820825-35823270 GCF_010883055.1 Belonocnema kinseyi | reverse complement strand
ATTTTATACTTGAAATAACGTAACCTCAAAATATACGCATATTTCACTAATTTTAAATCCGATGTAGTATCTTTAAAATTTAGAATTGCGGACCCAATATGGCGGACATAAATTATAAAAATATTTTGACCTTGAGCCAAATTTGTGATACTTAGCTTTTTTGGGGTGACTGCTTTCAAATATAAGGTTGGACTTTTAGAATAAAAAATGGTGGATACAATACGGCGGATATTAAATAGTTAACATGTTTGGATCTAAATAAAATTAGTAGTACGCAAGTTTCTGGGCTAGGTTATTTCGAATCTGATGTTGGAATGTGAAAAATTCAAAACGGCGTAAATATAAAAAATCGAATCCAGTTCTAATAATTTTTCATCAATTTTAGTCCGGAATATTGTATCTGCTGTTTTGAATTTTGAAATTAAGCAACAGATTTTGATTCAGCGACAACAATCTATCGTAAGCTTGATCAATATCCGAACATTTTTAATAATTCTTGTCCTATATACTGCACCCGCTATTTTTAATTTTGAAAATCCAACACAGTATTTTGATTTAGCAACCCTAAAAACCTACGTACCAACGATTTTAGCCAGATCCAAACATTTTTAATATTTCATGTCCGCCAGATTGGATCCGTCATTTTGAATTTTGAAAATCCAACATCAGAATTAAAATCAGTGACCCCAAAAATCTAACTAAAACCAATTTTATCCAGAAAAAAACATGTTTAGTATTTTATGTCCACCATCTTGCATCCGCCATTATTAATTTTAAAAATCGAACACAATGTTTTTATCAGCGACCCTAAAAACCTAAGTATTAACAATTTTATTAAGGTCCAAACATTAAAAAAAAAATATTTGCTGTATTTGATCCACCATTTTAAACTTTAAACATCCAAAATCAGATTTAAAATTAGCGACCCCAGAAACCTGCGAAATACCAATTTCATCCAGATCCAATTTTTTAAAAATATTTCACGTCCACCATATTGAATCCGACATTTTGAATTTATAAAACCCAACATCATATTTGAAATCAGCGACCACAAAAACCTACGAATCACCAATCTTATACAGAATGAAACCTTTTTAATATTTCGCGTTCACCATATTGGATCCGTTATTTTGAATTTATAAAACCAAACATCATGTGTGAAATCAGCGACCACAAAAACCTACGAATCACCAATTTGACACAGAATCAAACTTTTTTAATATTTCGCTTCCACCATATTAGAACCGTCATTTTGAATGTCAAAACTCAAATAGCATATTTGAAATCAGCGACCTTAAAAACCTAAGTACCATTAATTTCATCCACATCAAAACATGATTTCTAGAAAACTTCAAAAATAAATAAAATGAAATGAAACTTCAAAGGATTTTATCAGATTTTAAGGAATTTAAAATTTAGATGGACTTTACTAAATGTCTAGGGATTTATAAGCATTTCGAGGGATTTAAAAAAAATTTCAAAAAATTGAGGACATTTTACTGCACCTTCAGTTATATCAAAAGTATTTTTTAATATTTAATTTGTAGAGAATCTTTGCTTTGAAAAAGAAATCGTTAAAAACACACTGTTTTGAAAAGATAAAATGCTTTCAACGATTGCTGCAGCATCCGAGACTTCTATCCGAAAGCATCCGAATGAATCCGAAGTAAATTTTCAATTCGAATGAATGAGAATAAATCTGGATCCGGATTGATATAAAAGAAATATTCAATCTGACTTATTCCGAATCAATCCTAACACTGATACATTCGGACTGAAAATAAACTTGGGTCCAGATTAATTCTGCTTAATTAGAAAACGAAGTTTACTTACGATTTATTCAGATTTATTCAGATCATAAGTCAGATTTATTCAGATCATTCGGATATAATTGAATAAATTTTCAAGCGTTTTTCAACAAACGAGATTCAAAACTTTTTTTTGATTGGTTCGGATTAATTCGAATTCGCTCGAATACAGATATCGGAATTATTCGGAATAGTGCTGATTGGCTCGGAACATTTTACGGATAATTATTACCATACTTACCAATTTCCCTGAAGAAAATTGTGGAGATGAACATTAAAGCCCCGCAAAAGGGCTTCATTTTCTTTTTTCGTAGATCAAACTGTCTTTATCAGAATCACTCACGCACATATGTAGATAGCGAAGTGGAAAATAGGTGGAGTATTCACACTTAATGACTTTAATTTATGTTGCTGGAAATTTTCCTTAATCTTCAAATAGTGCTTTGTTAGTGTTGCGCTTCCAATGTTTTATACCTGCGTTTTAGGTATAGGGAAGAGATTTACAGCTTTCCCAGTGTTTTCTTAACATTGACCCAGTTTTCAATATTGTTAGAAACGAACCAAAGCACTAATAAAATAAAATTTATATTCACAGTTTCGAAATTATTAATTGATTAAACCGTAAACTTTACAATGA
>NC_046663.1:35792636-35820725 GCF_010883055.1 Belonocnema kinseyi | reverse complement strand
TCAGCAGTAACTCACATAATTAAAAATTTTTTCCACATATTAAAATGTGCTGATTTTTCGAAGATTTCTGGATAATTCTGTAAAAAGACTGCTAATATATACGAACCTCATCATATTTGATTCCAGTAATCTAGATGTTGACCGAAGATCAAAATTAGGTAATATTAAAAAAATTATTATCACGCGCTTTGAGCGGAATATTTTGCTGACACTGACATTTTCCAAAATTAACTTTATATTGCTGCATTTTATCTATAAATTGCAGGAAATTTATGAAAATTTTCGGTCATTTATGACCATTTTACAGGTAAATATTATAACTTAGCATAGATTACCCAAAATTTAATTCCAAATATTTTCATAAATTTCCGGAAATTTATCGAATGTTGTAATTTATGGAAATGTACCATACATTACTCAAAATTTCATTTTAAACACTTTCAAACCTTTCCGAAATTTTTTTTTGTAATTTATGGTAACATAACAGGTAATTTATAAAAACCTAAAGTAAATTACGCAAAAATCCTTTAAAAAAATTATTTAAATTTCAAAAAAAGTTTGGTATGCATTCTAAGGTTTGTAAAAAATTTTAATTTAGAATCTGACCGTAGTTATTTCAATAAAAACGTTCTGAAAAGGGGGCTTATTAACTTAACCTAGTGTTATCTGAAGTTGATTTAAGTGACTATTTTCATCCAAAAGTTTTACGACGTTGAAGTTTGCCACAGATATGCATTTCAAAGTTGTGTAATTAATTTAAAAAAAACTAAGGGTCACATTAAAAAAGTAAAAACGCCTCTGAATTCGCCTCGGAAATATTTCGGTTTGCATTTTTTGTTTTTTTTTTCTTTAAATAATTTTTTAAACAATTACGCCATTTGTTCTTTTTCTGTAATTGTTATAAACAAAGTATGCATCGGATCGAAAAACCAAGTGCACTAATGCACTTCTATCGAAAAAATATAGATGTGCATTTTTTGTTCTTTCGTAAACGCATCTTTTAAACAATTAGAGCATTTGTTGTTCAGCACTCTCTTGCTCTGTGCCCGGAGATGTGGATTTACAAGTTGTCTAATTAATTTAAAATCCAGAAGTGTTTTTACTTTTTTGATGTGACTCTTAGTTTTTAAAAAATTAATTACACAACTTTGAAATCCATATCTGTGGCAAACTTCAACGTCCTAAAGTTTTCCATCTTCTTTTTCTAAGACCTTTGGAATGTTTTCCTTAAAAGAACTGATTATTATTTTTGGGCTTAGAACTTAACATTGAGTTTTTTGAAGGTGACTTCAGTGATTATGTCTATTTAAAATATTTTCCGGCTTTTTTACTAAGATAAATTGTAGAATCTTCTCGTTAAAACAACTAGGGTTAAATTTTAAGGGCTGTTAAATATTATTGTTAGATTTTAAACTTAAATTGGAGTTTTCGGAAGCTGACCTGAGTGGTTATTTTCACTTAAAAATTGTCTAGCTTTTTTACTTGCAGACATTTAGAATATTTTTGTGAAAACAACTAAGGGTGGATTTTAAGGGTTGTTTAATATTATTGTTGGACTTAGGATATAACATGGGGGTTTTCAAAGAAGACCTCGGTGACCTGAGTGATTATTTTTAATGAACATATTTTTTGGCCTTTTTACTTGAAGAAATTTTTGAATCTTCGTTCGAACAACTAGGGGAGGATTCGAAGGTTTGTTGAATATTATTGTTGGGTTCGGAACTTAATTTAAAGTTTTGTAAAGGTAATTTACAAAATTATTTTAAGTTAAGTTGTGTTAAGTTTTAAATCCCACAAAAATATTTGAATATTCGAAAGGTCTTCAAGTAAAAAAGGTTCTAAGACGTGCGATTGTGAACTTAGAGTTTTTTAAGTTGATCTGAGTGATTATTTTTATTAAAAACATCTTCTGGCCTCTCGAAAGGTTGCCTTCAAGAAGGTAGTTTTTAAGAGTTCAAGTATGTTATACAAATTAAAAAAAGATTAAGACGAAAATATGTGGCCCATGTGAAAATTTTATTTTGGACAATAGCGGGACTGGCAGGCGAAATATTTTTGTTTCCAAACATTTTAGGATCAATTGTAAAGACTTTCTAAAAATCTTTACAAATATTAAATAAAAGGGAATTTTAAGATATTTTGAGGTATTTTAACGAATTCGATAGGAATTTGATAGCAATTATTTTAAAGGTTCAGTTTTTGAATTTGTGCACACATTTTTTAAACTAAGGGTCAAAGCATCGGCAACAGTAATTTGCTGTTAGTGACTTCTTTCTTATTAAAGCTCCTTCGGCTTTAGCGAATACATTCTCATAACGTAGTTTCATTGTCCCGTGTAAAAAATGCAAATTCTTAGAAAAAACTTTGTTATTAAACATTTTATTGCAACTTTTAACGTTTTTACATAAATTCAATTTGCCTATTGTTACGATATAAACGTAGCATATGCAGTCTACACATCAGCCTTACTTTTTTAAACTTCTAAATTAAATCCCTACTCTCTAAATATGAATCAGTGAAAAATTCACTGATTGAAATAGTAGTTTGACATGTCACTGATTAATCAGTGATTTCGGACTCATTCACTAATCAGTTCAGTAACACCAGAGTAAATCATGTGAAGCATAACCTCTACATTTTTAAGTTAATTGTTGTTGTTAGTCTTTTACTAAAGTAGCAAGAAGAATTCCTTAATGAAATCAATTTTTTAATTTTCGGTCTGTAAGTCTGCTGAATTAACTACGGGATAAATATATCCTAAATCATATAGGAAATACTTAACTGGTTTTTACATGACAGTTTAATCTTGAAATTTAAGTAATATGTGAAGTTGTTTGTTATTTAAAATTATCGGAACTTTTCACCTTTTTAACATTTGATCATATTGATGGGTTTTGAGTTTTTACTATGATTCTCTGATTGAATGTACTAAAATATTATTTTATTATGATTGATTAATGGACATGGTGCAAGGCTGCCAACCCTTAAAAGTGGTTATTTCATTAAATCAATAATTAGCCTATCACTGATTGTCAGTGACCATTTCTGGCTATTTGAATCAGTGAAATTTCACTGACAATCAGTGAAATTTCACTGATCCAGATAATAAGGTTTTCAATTTTGAATAAATGAACGAATATAACAAAAATAACCATTTTATCTATATGATGTTCCTGACGTTCGTCAATAACAAGAAAATTGATGAAATTGAATAATTTTCATGGAATAACATTAGCTAAAGATGTTTCAAGATTATATATTAAATAAAACATTTTTTGACCGACAAATTATTTGTTGAATAAATGTTTTCTACGATTTTCCATAATTATACGTTTTTTTAAGTTATATTGCAAGAAATTGGAATGAAAAGAATATTATCTAAAACAAATTTTCTCTTGAGATTATAATTTTTTAAATAATAAACAAATTTAATAAACAAATACGTTATTCGGCCATTTGTCGGCAGAAAAATTCGGGGTTTTCAATGCCAGTATTTTCAGTTAGGAACTTCATTCGAATTTTAGCAACGTTCATGATGAGTTGATAAATTTTATGATTTCTTTAAACAAATTAAATCAACAAATGCATTCATCAGAAATTTGTCTGCCGAAAAATTAGTTTTTTTTATATTTGTGCAACTTTTTAAATTAGTATATCAAAAAAAAAAAATTATTCATTGATAGATGCATGAATAATGCATTTGTTTAAAAAATATATAAAATTGATCCATCAATTATGAATTTTACTGCAATCATCATGAAGTTCCCCCATTAAAAAGACTGACAGTGAAAAAAACGAATTCTGCCGTCCACGGATGACAAATAATGCATTTGTTTGTTAAATTTGTTGGAAAAAATCACAAAATTGAACAAAAAATTATAAATTTGGTTGAAGTTTTCGTGAAGTTCAGGATTAAAAAAGTTGACAAAAGAAGCGAATTTTTCTGTCGATAAACGCCTGATGGATGTATTTGTTTAAAAAAATTATGAAATTGATAAAAAATTATGAGTTTTGCTAAACTTATCATGAACTTCCTAATTATAAAAGTTAACATAGGAAAAAACGAATTTTTCTGCAGACAAATGCCTGACTAATGCATTTTTTGATTAAATTTGGTTAAAGAAATCATAATAATTATCAACTAATTATGAATGTTGCTGAAATTGTCATGAAGTTCCCAATTGAAAAGACTGACATTAAAAAAACCGAATTTTTCTTCCGACAATGTCCAAATAATGAATCTGTTTATTAAATTTGTTCTAAAAATCATGAAATTAATGAAAAAATTATGAATTTTGCTAAAATTATCATAAATTTCATAATTAAAAAAGATTCACATCGAAAACAACAAATATTTCTGTCGAAAAATGCCTGATTACTGCATTTGTACATTAAATTTATTTATAATATAAACAATTTCAGTCATAAGAGAAACTTTTTTATATAATATTGTTTCCATTCAAATTTTTGCAACATAACTTGAAGAAAACGTATGTTTATGGAAAATCGTAAAAAAATTTGAGAAACAAATAATTTGTTTATAAATATTTTTTAAATTGTCTGATATTAGAATATCCTTAACTAATGTTACTCTACGCAACTAAAGCTATTTCAATCATTTTTCTGTTATTAATCAACACTGGGAACGTCTAATAGAAGAAATGGCAATTTTTTCGTTTTATTTGTTTATTTATAAAAAATTGTAAACCTAATGCAAAAATCAGGCTTGATATCTCTTTTAGAAATCTCATTGGCTTTTTTCAAAATTTTTTGTCCAAATCGGTGAATATTTGTGAGCTGTACGTTACTTGGAACCAAAAAAATAATTTTGATTTCGTCCTTTTACATTCGTAAAAACCTGTTTCTCGGATTCAGGGGGTCTCAAAACGTGGAGATTTGGCGAGAACTGGGGGGAAGGTTGTCAAATCTTACACAAATCTATAGTACCTTCTTTGAAAAGAATGTGAAAATGTAACAAAAAAAAATAAATTTGTGTAAGCTCCTAAAATTACATTGGAATATTTCAGAATACTCTATTATATTAAAATCTCATTGCAATATATATTCTTTTAAATGAATGAAATTGGTTCAAAATTCCTTGGAATATTGAAAAAAGTAAGATAACTTTTTCTAAAACTTTGTGAAATCCTGTGAAAGAAAAGGAAACTGTGTTAGAATAAGTCTGGGTGTGATATCGACATATCTGAATTTTTCAAACATCTTTTTGAATTTTCTCGAATTTATCCTAATGCTATTTTTATTTCAATTAATAATCTGGAAAATTTTTATTTTTTACAATATTAGTTTACAATATTAACTTCATCAAGCTCAATTCTTCGCGAAATTAAAACCTTTTAACACTTACATTTCAAAAAGATTATTTTTAACGCGAATACGTAAGATTGAAGAAATAAAGTTAATAAATAATTATCTTTTTCTATTTAGACGCAGTAGCTTGCGAAAAAGTGATATTTTTCGAGATGATGTAATCTATTTAAAAGTTTCACAGGATTACCTCAAATTGTTTTAATAATACCAAATCTCAGTCCGCTTCTGTAAATATTATATACAAATAGAGTTGAGAAAATTTTATTGAAATAAGGTTGTAATTCTAGTAATTAATTTTCAAGTTAATTATATTATAAACAATAGGAGATGAATTTTCTACCATATATTCGAATTTGCAGACTAAATAGATTACTTTTTGAAATACATGCAGTTGTATTTTTAATGAATGAGTTGGATCCTTCAGTCAAACAAAATTTGAGAAGACAGTTTTGTTTTTAAACAAGACATTTTCCACCAAAAAGATTGATTTTTCAAGCCAAAAAGACGAATTTTCAACATAGTAGTTGAATTTTTGACCAAAAAGAAGGCTTTGTAGGAAAATAGCAGAATTTTAACAAATAATTAATTTTCAATGAAGTAGTTACACTTTTACTCACTTAGTTAAAATTCTAAACTACAAAGATAAATCTTTATTTAAATATTTGCACATTAAATTAGAAAAAATTAATTCTTATCACAAAATAAAATGGTTAATATCTAAAAACGAAAGACAAATCTTTAATAAAGAACTGTGAAATTTAACTGAAAAAGATGAATTCTCAACGAGAAATGTAATATGTAGAAGACATTTCACTAAAAATGATTTTAATTTTGATCGGAAAATATTAGAATTGAATTGAAAATAGTAGAAAATAGTAGAATTGAAAAAGATGAATTTTAAACTAATTAGTAGAACCCTTAACGAAACGCAAAACTAGAATTTTTCTACCAAAAAATATGAATTTTCGATTTAAAAGAATGAATTTTAAACGCAACGGATAATTTTGTGATAAAAAAGAATAATTTGCAACAAAATTGTAGAACTTTCAACAAAGAATTAATTTTTAAACAAAATAGTTGAAGAGTTTGAGAAAATAATTAAATTTCCAGCAAACGAGTTGAATTTTTAGCTTTAATGATGATTCTTAAAGAATAACATGAATTTTGAACAAAGACGTTTTTCTTTTAAACAAGTAGTTTCTTTCAAATTAAATAGATGAATTTTCTCTGAAATATGTAATAGATGTTTTGTTAATCGTAAAGTATTCTAGTTGTAAATAAAAAAGTTTAATTTATTTTAAATAAAGCAGTTTTTCTTCAATATTTGAATTTCTAATTACAAATGATTCTTAAATTATTAAAGGATACTTGTTTTAAACTAATTACTTATTTTTAGAGTCAAGACAGCGATTTTTCTAGAAAATAGTTCAATATTCAACCATATTGTTGAAATTTCTACCAGAAAAGGTCAATTTTTATCCGAAAATGGAACAAATAATTATGCGGACGAAACAATTAATTTCCTAAAAAAGAACAGACACAAAAAGGGAATTTTTAACTAAAAACTATCAACTTTAAACCCATAATGAAATTGTTAAAATTTTAACAAGATAATTGAATATTTAGCTAAAATAATTAAGGTTTCATAAAGTAGTTCATATTTATTCGAATTAGTTAAACTTGAAAAATGATTAGTACTAAATGAAAAATTTAATAGTAGACTTTTGTGAAAAAATTATCTCTCATCGAAAAATAGTTGCGTTTTCCTATTGGATTCTAATAATTCAATTAGCAGACCTACTTCGCGTACATAAGCAGCTAGCTAATGTTTAAATCAATAAGAGTATATACGCGCCTTTTAACTTTTTATTTACTTTCTTCAAAATTATTCTCAATCATCCAAGATTAGGCTGAGATACTAAGGTTTTCAATTCTTCGTAAATAGTTTATAGCTCGGCGATCAATGCGTTATTAAAGTAAGTATTTGTAAAGAAAATATTAGAGTTTAGACTATGTATTTTAGTGAAAATCTAAAAATTGACAAAATTATGTGCCGGAATATTATTCGCTTGCCCTTAGAAAACTAAGCTTCGTTAATAATAGGGTAATTAGATTAATCATAGGTTGCTATTGAGCAATAGCAATCAAAATTAGAAAACCAGAAAAGTAAAAATTAAAATAATTTTAATATAAATATTATTATTATTTTACCACAAAATTAGTCTTTTTACAAAGTAGTTAAACTTTCAATCAAGTAATTGAATCTTAAACCATAAGAGCTTAATTTACAACGAATAATATATTAATATCTTATCTTATAAAAATATGAGGTATTGATATTTCCATAAAAAAGACGAATATTTAATAAAACAGTTTAATAGACATCTGGAAAACATTTTAAATTTTCAACTACCTCCTTTATGGGACGCGTGAACTCGATTATTCTTACCATGGGGAATTAAATTTTCCTGCCTAAAGAGAAGGTGAGTTTGGACGTGGCCGCGGTGGGGACACCAAAAAATCTCCAAGAAAAGCGACGAACTTGAAGCGGGGCTCTGCGGAATGGAGGCTTTAGTTTTCTAGCTGCTTGCGGGAACCACGTAAATTTTGTAAACAAAGCTAACAACAAAAAAACACATAGAGGGGAATTTTCAATGACACCCTCCATAAATACATATTTTCTCGAGAACGGGGAAACTAATGAAGGAGGTGGATCACATTTCAACCATCAAGATGCCTTTAAATAGTTTCTAGCACCTCGAGTGGTGAGGCTAAAAATGGGACTTTAATTTGTCCCATAAACGAGGCTAAAGATACTGAAAATTCTTGGTCTAAAAAAGGCTATTGGAAGAAGAAATATAGTATTGCTACCAGAAGGAGGTGCCATCGCCAAAAAAATTCTTTTTCAAGGCCAAATAACCCGTCAACCAGAGACTCCCAAACGGTCTAGGACTCATTTAGACACTCCTTTTGAAGACAGGGAGCCTAAGATGGTCGGTTTTGTTGATCTAGGTGAATCATACAGTTTTCTCCTTAAAAGCGACCTGAAAATGGCTATTGCACCTGAATGATTCCCGCAAATGAAGCTCAATTCAGAACCAGTAAAAGCTATTCAGGCAACCCTCGAGAGTAAGATGGCCGAATTAAACCCTGGTTAAATTATTCGAAGATTGAGGAAATCTGATTTTAAAACATTTTCCTTACTGTGATCTGCTCAGCTGAGATGTTTTTGATATGACTCTTCGAGAGACTAGTCGATTTAAAACCTTGGGAAGGTTCATGAACTAATACCATTAATTCTAAGGACCCTTCTAATCCTAGCAAGCTTATGGTATGGATAACTGGAACTACTTAAAACCACCATCTATTCTCAAAAGGTTGCAATTCATAATGTTGCGTCGCAACACAGTTTCGAATTTAAGTTTTGATGCTCGTTTCGGACGATGATGTGTAGTTTTGTTTACCAGAACGTAGGAGAGAAAGGAGGGGGGCGAAGAGTAGGAGCGAGCATGCACAGGCGTTGGGACCGACGTTGGGGCCGCACCAAATCATCGTTTTCAGTCTTCTCAGTACTCGTTAAGTAGTCATCCGGAATACAGCTATTCGTTTGGGCAGTATTTCAGTCATATCGAAATCAAACACTCGGTCCGCATGGAGCTCCGCCGCGACCTATCGCCTACTCGGCATGACTAGAGTGCACCTCACTGATTCCTATCGAAGGAATCAGGATGCAATCACCGTCGCGTTCGAATTAAATCAAATAGCTCGAACTTAACCGCGTCTGGGTGCGACGCCATCGCCAGTTCGCCGCGACCATCGTCAATCGCAATCATTAACTATCAATTTCTCATTAAACTTATGTGTATTTCACTTTATTAAATAAGGGTTTTCTATGCCAGCATGTCTTTTTCTCTTGAACATGTGTATTATTTCAAGGTCCTTCAAATCGCGCAATAGTGGATAAGTTTAGTGCTTCATTATTAATGGGATCGTCGCGGTAGGAATTAAATCTCAAAACACAATGAAAAATAACTCGCTGAACCACCTAGGGCTAGGCGAGTCGACATAACACAGAACCCCACGTACATATTATAGGAGTGGGCTATCGTGAATGAGAAGCAAGACGCCAGAGTGAACCAGTTAGTCTTTGCCGCAGTTTGTGCAGTGGTCTGATGCATCGAGAAGGTTGATTGTAAACCTTATCTGAAAATGATAAGGAGCCTGCTAAAAAACTTTCCTAACCTTAAGAGCCCGCGAGGACAGTACAAGAGCAGCTCCCCGCGGAACAACCGGTGACTAACAATGATTCTTACATGGACAGCGTAAAATACTTGGATATGAATTTTTTCCAAATTAATATTCACGAGATTTAATCGACTTGGGCCATCTTAAGCAGAGTATTGCCGTGGACCATGCGGGTTTTACATTTATTCAAGAACATTAATGTAAAAAGGCATAAATAAAGGGTATATACCAGAAATACGGTTCTGTAACTTACAATAGAAATAATGAAAGCCCTAGGGCAACAATTCGCGCCAGAAGGAATATCGATTATATCTGTTTACCTAGATTATGTACTATAGACCTGGTAGCGGATAGAATCGAGCACCGAAGAGAAAAAATATGTGAGCCGATAGTGTTTTGTTCAGGATACTTTTCATTCGATGCTCTTGACCTTCAAACTGCCGATTTAACCATATTGAATCTCGGAAACATGCCAACTTTGTGAGATTAGTGGTCGAGAGGCATATATGTTTTTCACTAACAGTTGTCAAGACTGGTCCAATTAGGTATAAAAGCTCGGGAGTTACTGACTGTGATAAATATAAGGGAGATCTTGTGGATTCATTGAAAATTATTCCTGGAAAGATAAGGTTGATTGATCAGCTACAGTTAGCTGTGCATCCAGAATATATGGTCGTATCCTAATCTTACAATGATAACTAAAATGTATTGTATACTTCGAAACTTCAGAGAGCTTTAAAGGAAAATCCTATTTGTCAACTGAGGGCATTGATATTGCTAGCAGGTGATATGAAAGAAACAGCTGGTGAAATCCTTAATCACCCCATTCATGTGCACTTCCCTGGTTTCAAACCTCGGTACCTGTCAGAGGAAGGGGCTGTTATACCGAACACATCTGATGGTCCATAACGTATAGCCAATGCGGATGATTGGAGAATGGAAATCCGGATATAAACACAATAAAAAATTAGATGGGACGTCCGCCGTTTTGACTTATTCAAGACCACTCGGCTGGATGTTTTGTGCCTGGCGATAAATAATTCAATAAGGTTTTGTAGTTTTTATAAGACCAATGTGTAACATTTCTAGGACATGCATTGCTATGGAATATACTTTTCTGGAATGAAAGAAAATTAAAGCGATCGTTAAAACCAAAGAAAGGAGATACATATATTATGAGGCCAAATCTTTCTGACCAATTAGCCTAACTTCTTTTAATAAACTCAGATAAACTCCTTTCTAGTAATAAATTGGAAGTAGCGATAGAGGTAGCGATAGAAACGTTCCCGGGTATTGGGATTGTCTTTGTAACACCTGTTTGGAATCTATATTTAAATATGCTGAGGAACATGGTGTAGGTACTACTGTTAATAGGTTTGACTATTAGGAATGTCTAGTTTTCGCTCCACGGTCACAACGTGAGCGCGTATCCTCCACCAAGTGGATACTTGTCATTGAAAATTTTAAATAATTCAGCAGAAGGCTGCGATAGGGGCATGTGAACTTTTTCTAATGTAGGACCATACAAATTCCGCTTACCATGATCTTTATGATTTAATGAAGAGTGTAAAAAACTAGATAGGTTTAATTTTGATTCGACACAGTCAAGACAGCTGGGGAGGGCGTTTTATTTCCAACTTTAATTCAATATGGCCTGGAATTTTGTATATGATTAATGTGTAACATTTCTAGGGCGTCCAAAGCTATGGGATATATCCTGTGGCATGCAAGAAGATTAAAGGGGTCGTTACACCAAAGCAGGTCAAAGATTTCTGCCATGAGGCCAAATCATTCAGACCAATTAGCCTAACTTCTTTGATATGAAGGAGGAAATCCTGTTAGAAAAAATCCCTGCCTAGTAATCAGTTGTCTCACAGAAAGTTAAATCTATCATTGAAGCACATCATGCATTTATCTCTCGCACACGGAAAGCAGGACCTGCTGGACATCTAGCAATAGTAGCTTTTTTGAACATAAAGGATTGCTTGTGTATAGCACCCCTACGAAATCTATATCCGAATCCACTAAGGAATATGGTGTGGGTACCAATGCAATACATGGATACGTAAAAAGGGGTTGTACGCAGGGTTCATTTTTATCCTCCACCATGTGGACACTCGGTACTGATAATTTGATTTACAAATTAGAGGAATTAGGTTTTTAGACACATAGTTATGCAGATGATCTTGTTATACTGGTAATAGGAACAAATAAGGAAACATTAGTCGAACTTCTGCAAAATGCTTTTGAAATTCTTGAGGATTGGTGCATCAACTGTGGTCTACCTGTTAATCCGGATAACATGGAACTGTTGATTTTTACGAGACGCAGAGAACAACCTCATCTCGTGAACCCTAATTTCTATGGCAAGAAGGTCGACTTCTTTACTTGACCAGGTTTAATAAACAAATCTTCCTCGAGGAAGTTAAGTTCTACATGAAGATTGTTCACAACAAAGCCTTTTTTTCTCATGAGCCTTAATTGGACAACAACTTTCAATTGACCAATGTCTATAAAGTAAATCTTCCTTGAGGAAGTTAAATTCGAACTAAATATTTGTCAAGCATTCAAGCCTATTTTCTTCTGATCCATCATTAGATTACAATTTCTAAGTGCACCAGAACCTCAAAATACATGTCCTCTAATGGATTTATGTGGACCAGATCTAAAAAATGAATCTTCCGGGAGGAAGTTAAGTTCTAAATAAAGATTAACCACCGCAAAGCCTTTTTTTATGAGCCGTCATTGGACAAGGACTTTCAATTGCACCAGGTCCTTAAAACACATCTTCTTTAATGAATTTAAGTACTGAATGAAGATTTTTCGTATTCTAGCCTTTTTTCTTTTGACCTGTCGTTAGAGAACAACTTCCGAGTATACCAGTCCTATAAAATAAATCAGCCTCGAGGAATTTAAGTACGAAATAAACATTTGCCATACAACCAAGCCTCTTTTCTTCTGACCTATCATTAGACAACAATTTCAAAGTACACCAGCTTCTTAAAATACATCTTCTTTGAAGAATTTAACTCATGAAGGAAGAGTTGCTGCACTGAACCCGTTTTTCTCATTATCCCTCATTGTATAACAACTTCCGAGTGTACCAGGTTCAAAAAATACCTTTTCGGTGAAGTGACGTTTTAAATTAAGATTGGCCGCACCGAACCCTTTTTCTTATAACCCCCTTATTTGAAAAGAGAGTTACCAGATATTGAAATACAGGGTCTGACCCAATAGTAAGTTGAATAAGTTCAGGAAAAAAGATTTATAGCAGATAAACGTACAAGCAACTAAAATCCTTCAAAGTAGCTTCCTTCTACAGCGACACACCGCCGTTAGCGTTTTTCCCAGTCCCGAAATGGTGGCTCTTGTGTGCCTTCTCGATCCTAGGGAACAAGCAGAAGTACGGTGGTGCCAAGTTGGGTTCTTACAGCGGCTGGGACATTGTGACCACACAGCGTTTCACTAAGTACTACCTGAGAGTAAAGGCAGTGTGCGCCGGAGTGTTGTCCTGGTGAAGACAACAAGTTTTGGCGATCATCTTTTTGACGCGTGTTACTCTGCTTTGGAGCCTTTTCAGGACTTCAAAGTATAAATGGGAACCGTACAGCTCCGACTTGGCACCGGACTTCTTCTTGTTCCGGAGAATCAAGAAGAAACTCAAGGGCTACCATTTCGGGACTTTGGAAACCGTCTAAGCAGTGGTGACAAGCTGCTTGAAGAAGGTTTTCGAAGACACATTCGAGGGTGCGTTCAGCGACTGGGAAAAATGCAGGCTGGTAGATCTTCTTTGAGGAATTTGGGTACTACATATAAATTGGCGTTATTTTTTACACCTGGGTACCTCAGAAGTTGTTCTGCAATCACGCGTCAAAAGAAAAATGGATGGGGTGCGGGAAATTTTCATTCGGAAGTAAACTTTGTAGAGAAAGATGTATCAATTACACCTGGTGCGTTCGGAAGTTTATGTATAAAATATGGATCTTCCCAATTACTGCAAAAGTGAGCCCAATCCCTGTTTGAAATTCCACTTCCTTGAGGATGATGTATTTCTTATATAGCTACTGCAAACGAAAGGTGTTATCTTGGCGACCGAAACCTGCGGCAGTAGACCGGAGGTTGAGAGAATGATAGTCTATTGTTTTCTAGAAACTTTCTAGGTCCATCAGAGTTTGCAATTTGTATACGAAAATTCAGCGTTTAAAAACAGCCGTTAGCATCGTGATTTTAGCGACTTTTGTGAGTTTGTTCCGTTAGTGTTACGTGAAAATAGCTGATGCAATATCTGACTCAGTTTTAACTTCTGTTAAAAACTGCTTACTTGTTTTCTCGTGTGTGTGTATTTAGTTGCAAACCTTACAGTTAAAATAAGTAAAAAGACAGTTGAAATAAGTGATAATACAATTAAAATACAGTAAAAATAAGTGTGATATAGGACCATTGTCGTACAAACAGCTCCTCGCATTGTGGGGCCTGCAAAAATACATAGAAAAATTTGAAGGTAAGACTATCTTGCATTCTTTTATCGATAGGTTAGTCTTTTCTGTTTTTACTGAAGAAATAAAAGGACACTTGAAACCCCCCCCCCCGTTATTTCGTATTCTTCAAGTGTAAAAGTGTAACACAAAAAATACTACTGATGTCCCTTCTGTGAAACCTTTTTCCATTTTGTAGCAGCGATGTTCAACCGCTAGTTCAAAATTTCAAGTTAAAGTCTTATTAACTTTTTGTTCTTTTTTTAATATTCAATATATTTCCTTATCTTCTTCATTCTATTTCTTCCTGCTGTTTGCATATAGAGGAGGAGATAGGTGATGAGTACTTTAGGTTTCTCGCCAAGAAAAAATTATTAGACTTGTTCCCAAAAGTGGGACCAGATTCTAAGTCTTTAAAGGAATATACGCAGTGGAGCTATCAGAGATAAAATATTTTTAATATTTTGGTGAAGTCCGTAAGTTTCGGATGTCAAATGAAGTCACAAAGTAATTTATTTATGAATAGGGTTATCCAAAATTACTTTTTAGCTACACTTGACAGAAGTTTGGAGTAATGTTTTTTGTTTCACAGATAAAAGTGTGTTATCAATTTATTATTATTTAATTCTAACTTTTTATGACAGGGTGGCCGTCTTAATGATTTTAGTCATTTCCCTTTTCGGGAACTCGAAAATTTTCTAAAATTATTTGGATTTTTCCTAAAATTAAAAAAAAGTGCAAAATTAAAATCATTTCCTTAAAATCTTCCAGGTTCACTTTTAGAATTTTGGAAATCGTTTTAAATCTTTTAAAACGTTCTCTTGTAGTTGTTTTTTTTAATAAAAAATTATTTTCAATTTTTGTAGGAATCTTCAGCAAATGTTTTTATTATTTTTATGCGTTTCAAAATTTTTAAAAAGCTTATAAATTTTTGTTCAAAATCCGAAAAAGTCTAAATTTTGTACTGTAATTTCCAATGTTTATTTTTTTTCTTTAGTTTCGAATCATTGTTTTTTAATTACTGTCTTCAAATGAACAGTAAAATATTTTTAAATATTAAGCAATTGATCTTTTTATTAATTAAAAAATTTTTAACTTTAAAATTTTTGTGAAACACTGTTTGAAATTCAATAAATTTAAATAGAACAATTAATGCCACAATGAATGCCACCTTGCATTAGAAGGTTGTGAAAAATTTTAATTTTTTTAATTTTTCACGCTAAATCGCTTCTCATAAAATATTTTCTTTATCTATAAAATAATATTTGCAAGACACTGCTCCGAACTCCTCTAACACAAATGTTGAGAATAGCGTGTACGTTGTTCATTCCGATGGATGTTTAAATAAAAATAGTGACATACTCTTGGAAGCGCCTTGGAAGAGATGCTACGACGGACGTTCTTGAAAAGAAATACCTTCTGCTGTCGACACCTACAGACTATATTTATTGTGGTTTCTGATTTCCCAACTCCTTGATACCCTTTCTACATGTCATCTGCAGGGGAAAAATTTTATGTTTCTTTTTTTCAATTTCAGGGATCTATTTACGAATCTGTCGTAGCAGCCGTTGATGGAAAATTTGCAATTGAATAGTATAAATTCAATGGAAAGTTATCCGTACAAGCTCGACAAAATGTTGCTGAGTGTGTCCTTTTGTACGAAGTACAGGGTGATATAGAAAAAAAGTATTTGACCAATTTCCGCGTACCCTGTATATAATTATGCAGAAGAAACTATCGATATGTAATGCTAAAATAATAAATCCTCTGGTCTTTTTTGTTTACAGAATCTAGCAAGAGAAGTACATAGAACTAGCAGAAAAAATTCAGGAATTTTTCCTATCTGAGCAGAAAGTTCATATACACTATTGTTAAAAACATTTTTTTAAACTTCTTACTCGATTTTGATAGATCTGTCAATACAAATGAATTTAATTGTATAGTCTTTTTTCAGGGAACACATTACATCCCTTATTATGAGGACTAGTTTGGGAAGAAGCACAGCGCATCCAGCAATGCCTGATCTCAGGATGATACGTAATGAGGGGAAGCATAAAGAAATCAAGAAGGGTACCACAGCAATAAATTTGCGAACAAACGTGACTCTCACTCTTGAACTAAAGCAACAATTAAAGTTGTCTCACTATTTTACATCAGGTGAAGGTTTGTAAAATGATACAATTGCTGAAGAAATGTGAAATCCACTGAACCGATATTAAAATAGTGGTGCAGTGGACATTACCAAAGGTTCGGTATATGCTACCGATCTGAAAGGTTTGCTTAGCTCGCCCCTAAAGTCGAAACAACGCAACCTATCCGCGTGGACCACTGCGTGAATTCACGGCGCAATAGGCAATGGATGGATTGCATTACGTAAAAACATTTCTTGTTGGCATTTCTGTGACAGTTGTCACATTCCACAAGTCACATTATACAATATTACCACTTAGAAAGAAAGGGGTTTTATCAAAAATAACACAATTTTGGACGGCAGGACTTCTTCACAGAGACAGATCGCGTACACTTGAGAGTTTATTGGAGCAGGACGTTTTTATTTTCCGTAACTGTTTTAGCTGACTTCTATGGTTGTAACTTACAAATATCGATCAATTATACGTATATTCGAAAATATGCAAAAGAATTTAACGTGCGCTTATTTAAAAATTATTTTTAGCAACACTTTTTTACAATTTAAAGTTCTGTCTAAACTATAAGTCTATATGCTTAACATAAGTTAGATCTCTTTATATTATTCGTTAAAGTGAAATGATAATTTGTAATTGCAGCATGAAGGAACTATGCAGAATAGCGACTGGATCGGTACAATCTACTGATCCGCAGGTCAGCACCACTTAAGAATCAGTACGGGTAACCAACAATGATAGTCATAATTATTTGCCTATAATTGTAACGTTTACTGAACAGTCTTGTTGACCATATACGTACTTGGAAGATCAGTAGATTTAACTCATTTTTTACACATGCTCCCTTCCAAATAACCTATTATGTAAGGAGGGGTTACGTAATAGCTGATTCAACCGAGCAGTTGGTTTGTAACAAACCAACTGTTTTCGTAGCTGGAGCCGAGCAGCTTGGTTGCGGGGACCGAGTAGTTCGGTTACACGAACTGAGCAGTTAGATCACAAGAACCGAGTAGTTTCGTTCCAGTAACCGAACTCAGTAGAACCGAAACTGTTCGGTCACAGCAAACCACGAGTTCGGTCAGTCCATAGGCAATCCGACAGTTCGGTTGGGAGAACCTAACTTTTGGTTGCGGCAACCGAACCTTTTTTGCGTGACAGTATCAAGATGTAAATAGCAACTCAAATTTGTAAAAGAAATAGAAAATTAACCGTTTGTGGTAACTTTTTGTTTTAGAATCTACTATTTAAATATAAATCATGTAATGAAAATATAGAAAATGGTTATTTTTCATTTATTATAAAAATGCCATTATAAATGTCATTTAAAAATGAAGATACTTGTGTGCAAGTCTAATATGCAATGTGAATGGCATTTTAAAAAGGAATTTTTGTATTTGGAAATTTATTTTGAAAACAGGTAAATTTTGATGCCAAAAAGCTAAATCGCTCATTTAAAACCCAATATGCGCAATTTAAAAAAATTGTCAAAAAACTCAAGTTCCCACATGTCTACCATTTTTTCGAATGTTCGATAAATATTGAAGGGAATCTTTTTTTACCACCAAGCAATCATATATCGTGAATTGCAGCCTAATCACATTTCCACTCGAAAATTTCCGTGATCTTCCAATACAATTTTTGGAAATGTATTTCCGAAACGCAAGGTAACGCTATCATATATAATCTTGCAGTTTCCAAATTAGGACATTTGCGTGCCAGCTAACATGCATTGGGATTTTATGATACTAGTTTAGTTGTCAGGAACACTTCTGTATCATATTTGTGTGGGATTTGTGGAAAACTACAAAACCGAAACATTTTTACATTCTCATCAGAGAAGGTATTAGATTTGTGTAAAATTTGCCCCCCCCCCCAGTTTTTGTCAAATGTTCACGTTTTGAGACCCCCTGAATCCGAAAAACAGGTTTTTACAAATGAGTCTCTGTATTTCTGTATGTATGTATGTATGCATGTATGTATGTGAACACGATATTTTGTGAAAAAATTAACCTATTAGATTTGCCTTGGGTACACTCGTTAAGTGTTCTAAACTAAAGGTCAAGTTCGTTAACCAGCCATTTTGGACAAAAATTCAAAAAGTGGGCACATTTTGAATATTTTTGATTCATAGCATTCAAAAAGTCGAACAATTTATCCTTATGACTTTTTTCATAAAATTAGTAATTACCATGGTTATGGGACTTACAAAATTCCAAAAAATACATGATAATGAACATCTTGTGCGAAATAACACACGATATGAAAAAAGTCAAGCAAAAAAATTTTCTATTTGAATGCCCTACAAGTTTACCATAACAACTTTTTGAGCTTTCTTGAAAAACCAAAATTCAAATTTTGACAGCATTCAGCCTTTTATTTTTTTTTTCATCGCGTGTCTGCAGTTTCAAAATATTTAATTTTTTATGTTTTTAATGCTATATTTTACGATTGAAACCAAAAACAGAACTATCAAAAAATTATTTATGACAAATAAATCGTTTTTACATTCTCATAAGAGAAGGTATTAGATTTGTGTAAAATTTGACGCCCACCCCAGTTTTTGTCAAATATCCACATATTGAGACGCCCTCAATCTAAAAAAATATGTGTTTACGAATCTGTCTGTCTGTCGGTCTGTCTGTATGTATGCCTGTCTAGCTGTGAGTACGATAACTTTTGAAAAAATCATTCCATCAGATTGGCCTCTGGTACACTCTGTTAGTTTTCGAAACTAAAGATTAAGTTTGTTAGCCAGTCATTTTGAATATAAAATTCAAAAACTGAGCGTATTTTGAATATTTTTGAGACCACAATTTTCAAAATTCAAAAATTTTCTGTACGGATGTTTATAGTATTCAAAAAACTGAATAATTTATCCTGGTGACTTTGCATAAAATTAAAAAATGACCAGAGTTAAAGTATTCACAAAGTAAAAAAAAATACACGAAAATGAACCTTTTAAGCCAAATAACGGACGATATGAAAAAAGGCAAGAGAAGACAAAGTTTTATTTCTGAGATTTCTGAGATTATTATAACGACTTTTTGAATTTTAAAATTTCAGCAACAACCACGTCTCACGACCTTCAGATAGGTGGTTACAGTCTGTAACGGAATCAATACGATGATCCGGCAAAAGTCTCGTGCACCCTAGGGACACGAAGTGACCCAAGGACGACCGCCTTCTGCATTTTTCCCGTAAGTGTTTAAGCATATTCTTCAAACGCAGGGATGCTTTTCAGGCTACTAACTAGGGAAAGCTTGCCACCTCCAAGAGCGCCGATGATAAGGACGATTAGTTTGAAACAATATTCAGGGTATAATCGTCGCAACTCCCTTATTAGGTCTCTATACCTCTCTTTCTTTTCATTCTCCTTGGCTATGATGTTTTTGTCAGCAGGCGCCGTAAATTCGATAACGAACATAGTTCGCTTCTCGAAGTCAAGAAGAATCATGTCAGGCCTCGAGTGTGCAAAAGAAACAATTGTCGAGCACATAAAGTTTCAGTATATGCGGCACTTCTCATTCTCGACAATTGACTCGATTTCCCTAGGAGCATTTAGAGAAGCTATTTCAAGGATGATGCACCAAGAGTGACAGAGATTGTAATAAAGCCCTCTTAGTGCCGCATTGTGCCTCTGGATGTAGGTTTTTCCCGCATGAGTTTGACAACTAGATAGTACGTGTACCAAATGCTCGGGGTGTGCATAGCACGCCCTGCAGCTATCATCGTGAATATCTTGGCTTAAAACGTAGCGAAGGTACGCTGAGGTGAAAATGACACCGTCTTGACATCCAAAGTGAAACACACGACATTGACTGATCTTCCACGGAAGTTTTTCTCCTGTGCTTCCTGACCATTTTTAGAAGAGGGTCTCTTCCATTTGCGAGCCTATGTGCTGTAGCTAGAATGATCCTGTTGTGAAGACATCGCCTTGATGGCGTGAGATGTAGAGTCGCGGAACGGAAGACTTTAGATACATGCTTTTCCAAATGAATAGAGTATTACGGGACGGCAAGCAGATACTTTGTTCCTCGCCGACAGTTCGAAAGACCCAATCTGCTGGATGGGACGTTTGCATCTGCTTTGGAGATTATCCTTTATAGATAGCCCATCCTGAATACGGCTCTGTGGCACGCCCAGGTATGTAGAAGTCTCTCCAGCGCAAAGGTGTCGTATGGCACTTCTATCGACAAGCTCAGGGTCTTCAGGGATGCCATTAAGTTTTCCTCGCTACAAATTAACGTTGGTGCATTTTTCTAACTCCAATTCCATTCCTATTTCCTTAGAATATCGTTCGACAATCCCCAGAGCTAGATGTAGTTGCTCTTTATTTTTAGCATATACCTTAAGATCGTCCATGTAAAATACATGAGTGACCTTGCATTGGTAGTAGTGTGAGGCAAAAGAGGAGTGGGCTCGTGTAAAGCCGAAAATGCACGAGCAGGAACCCGAGCCTCCCGACCTCACAAATTACGATCTAGTTGCTCCTCAAATTTATTCAGGTTTTGAAATCCCGAGTTAACTTAGAACCATTAGGCTTATTGCAAAGAGGCAAATATAATTGACTTTGTGTAAATAGATGTAGGAGACAAGACTTCTGGGTCTAAAATGTTTAAAATTTAATGCTGCATGCCTTAGTCATATTTTTAGTAAACAATGGATTTTTAACAAATAAAAAACAAATTTTCGACAAAATAGTTAAATTTTCAACCTAAGAAATTACTTTTAAAAATACATTTTTTAACTTAAACGTGGTAGTTTATACTGAAGTTTGCACTTGAAAAATTTAATTTTTAAACCCAAATAAATTTGATTTTATCAACAAAAGAACTTAATTTTCATCTAAAACAAATTAATTTAAATGAAGAATAATTCGCCAACAAAAAAGATACATTTATAACTAAAAAGAAAATTTTTCGAGAAGAAAAATTGTCAACAAAATTGTTCAATTTTCATCTATAGAAACGAATTTTAATCTAAAAGAAATAAGTATTCGATCAAAAATGGACTAGTTAAATTTTTAGACAATAAATGGAATTTTCAATGAAAGAAATAAATTTTTAACTAAAATTATAATGTTTCAACGAAAAATTGAATAGATAAATTTTCAGTTGAAAAATAATTGTCAACCCCAAAAAATCAAAGTTTCAACAAAATATTTAAATTCGCAAGCAAAAAATTAAATTTGCAAACAAATATTTTAATTTTCAAATCGATAACTTTCTACTGAAAACAGCATTTTCACATTTTCAAAATCAATTCTAAAACAACAAAAATTTTTGTTAACAAAAATAGATAAGATTTCAAGGAAAAACGGTTACATTATCAGTTTAAAAAACCAATTTACAACCAACAATTTTTCAGCAAAATAGTTTTTAAAGAAGAAGAATAATTTTCTACCAAAAAAGTAGAATTTTGACTGAGAAAGGTCAATTTCCTACAATAAAAAATTCAACCAAAATGAACCAAAATAGTTATTTTAAAAAATTTTAATTTTAAAACTGTTTCATTTTCGATGGAAGAAATAAATTTTCAACTGAAAATTTTTTTTAAAAAAACACACAATCGAATTTACAAACAGAATAGTTCAATTTTAAACATATAGTTATATTTTCATTTAGAAAATTATTTTTAGCCAAAAATGGAATAGAATGAATTCTAAGAAAAAATTAAAAAAAATATCACAATTTTTTTATATTATTTCGTGATTTTTCCATATTATATAATTTTAGAAAAAATAAGGAATTTACTTCTTATTAAGCCTTCTTGGGCAATTTTGTCGTACCATTTTTTGTTATGTTTATGTTGGTTTGTAAAATTTACTTTTAAATTTTAGTAAGTTTACGAGATATTCAGAAATTTTGAAATGATAAAAAATAATTAAAACTTGCGAAAAAATCAGGAAAAATTTGAATTATTCTTAAAAATTAGAAGATTAGAAGGTCTAAAAATATTAGAAAAAAGAATTATTTTTCTGATAATCGTTTAAAAATTTTAAATAATTTTGATCTACAAAAATGTACTTTAAAAAAAATTCAAAACGATTTTGAAACACATCAAACGATTTTCTAAAATTTTAAAGAAGAGTGTAGAAGATTTTAAAGCAAAATGTTTCAATTTGAGAACATTAAAAAGTTATAAAAACGTAAATAATCCAGTAAATTCAAGAAATATTTAGAAGAATGGAGGAGATTCGAATCTAACTTTAAGCTTAAATTTTTTAGAAATGTACATTTTAAAAAATTTCGAAAAAAGAAACTTTAGAAGCTTTAAGGGAATTCAGAAAGATTTCAAGGAGATGAAATTATTTTTCTTAAAATTCCTGTGAAAAATTTAAAAGATTATATAAGTCAGGTTTTTGATATCTTAAATGCTTTTTTAAAATTTTCAGAAAAATGTAGTAAGTTAAAAATATTTTTTTGGAATTTATTTTGTTTTAAACGTATTAGAAATATTTAAAAACTTGAAAAAATGTCTCAAAATTAATCAATTATTCGTTGATATCTTCCAAACTTCTAAATGCCCTAAACATCTTTTAAAAATACTTGAATTGTTCTAATATTTTTGTAAATCCAATAATATTAAAAAAATTTAAAGTCCTCTAGGTTCTTTTTTAATACATCTCCTTTCATGCTATTTTAGGCTATAATCACAATCTTGATGATTTCAAGAGAAAAAGTCAAAAAGTCATTAACTTGACCTCATTCAAAAGAATAATCATTTGACAAAAATATTGTAAAATTTTCCTTTGAATGTGGTGTGGAAAGGAATTTCATTAAAAAATGTGTGGGATTTTCTGAACAGAAAACTGCATGAATTTCTGAACTTTCTTATTTTTATTTATTAAGTGTATTTTAATCTGCTTTACGTTTAGTGAAAAATTATATGCTGAAAAACGATAAGAGAAATATCTACTTATTCAATTTAACTATAATTTGAAAGGTGATTCTTCATAGTAGTTTACTAACTAATGAAGATATTTTTAGAATTTTATTCCTGATATCTATTCCCTAAGGTCAAATATGGTACACATTTATCATAAAATTTAAAAAACACCAACTATTTACAGGAATTTTTTCAATAGAAATCAATATGTATCATATTCAAATAAATTTTGGCAATATTTATAAAAGTATTATTATTTTGAATAAAAAAAAATTAATGTGTAGAGAGTACAGTTTTTATTTAAAATTTCACGACGGTTTTTTCGTGTTTCACCCTCTGCCAGAATCAAGGAAAAATAATATAAAAATATGTTCATTAGTTATTAAAATGCTACAAAGACTTACATTAACAATTTTTACTCTTTTTTATAATCATGAGATATTTCTTCATAAAATTAATTTTCTTGAATTTATTTTACAATTATTTACAATCAATTTCCAATTACAATTATTTAAAAACCAAAATAAAATTGTAAAAGCTAAATTTTGTAATTTTGAGATAAGTATTTTAAGGCAATAAAGATTTTGTAAAGATTTCATATACCATAAAATAAGTATTATCAGTTTGTTTATGAATTTATATGCAAATAGATATTATGAGATTCTTAAGAAAATTAAAAAAAAGATGTTCGAATATATCAGATGTGTCAGAAAAGATCCTAGGAGATTTTAAAGACATTTTATTTTTATTTTATAGGATTTTAAAAAATATTATGAAAATTTCTTATCTATTTAAAACTTTTGAATTCTTCAAGATATTGTTGACTTTCTCGAGTTTTTATCAAGAATTAAAAAAGTCATTCAAAATGTAGAAAAAACTTTCCTTACGATCTTCTAAATTTTCCCAAGCATTTTAAGAAACTACGTTTATTCTCCTGAAAACTTTCGAGATTCTTTTAAGGTTCCTAAAGTTTATCTTGCGTTTCTAAAACACTTCTAAAGTTAAATTTTTTTTAATCTCATCAAGACCACTAAATACTTCCTGAATTCACATTTTGCTTTAAAATCTTCTACTCTTCTTTTAAATTTTAGGAAATGGTTTGATGTGTTTAAAAATCTGCTTGAATTTTTTTTAAAGTACATTTCTTTAAATAAAAATTAATTAAAACTTTCACATGATTATTAGAAAAATAATTCTGTTTTTCTAATCTTGTCAGAACTTTCAATCTCTAATCTTTAAAAATTATTCAAATTTTTCCAGTTTTTTTTTTAATTCTGCAAAATTAAAAAAAGATGCCTTTAAAGTTTTTCAGATGCTTTTAGAATATTTAAAATATTTTGCAATGTTTTGAAATGTTAAGCAATAATATTTTCAAATTAATTGTTGAAAATAAAAAATTATGTTAATTATTCCTTTAAAAATATTTACAAGGTTTCATTATTTTCGAATCGTTTCAAAATTTTTGAATATCTCTAAAACTTACTCAAATTTAAAAGAATTATGTTCCATAATTTTTATAAAGTTAAGTAATATTAAAAAATTACAACATATTGCTTCAAAATATGTTACGTACTTTTTAGACATTTTAAGAAATAATAAAAAATGTTTTGTAATCTTTTTTTCAATTTTCTCTTAGAATTCATTCCAAAGAAATTATTTACATTTTTACCAAGGAGTTTCTTTCATTATCTTTCATTATTTGAAAGTCCTTCGTTTATCGACTATTATTATTTTTTTTTCATTTTACATACGTATCTATTCTATCTTATCAAAATTTAATGTAAAAGTCTGAAATTATATGTGTATTTAAATACTACAATTTTTAATGTTTCCATATTTTTAGAAATAATTCGAAAAATTGTATGTGTAATTAAAATAAACTTTTTTTAAATCTCATTTAACTTATTCCAAGTTATCTTTTTTGAATTTTCAAAATTTTTGTAATTACTTATTTTGATTGGAAATAATTGAACCTCTTGCGATTAAAATTGGGGATTCTGCTTGAGAATAAATGTGCTGAGAGTAATTTAAAAAAAAATCATTCGAATTTTAATTTTAAAGACTGATAATTGTACACAATTTCCAGGCGCATCTTTCTTATTTTTCTACAAGAATTTTAAAGTTTTTCAGCTTTATAAATCAGTTTATCCTACGTTTCTAAAACTCCTCTGAACTTTAAATTCTTTTTTAATCTCATCAATTCTACTTAATATTTATTGAACTTATTCGATTATTTGCACTTTTAAAAAATTGTAATGTTATCAAATTAACAAAATGTTGATTCGAAAACCTTTTACATTTTTTTTCCAAATTTTAGGTAATTGTTTGATGTGTTTAAAAATCTTCTTTAATTTTATTTTAAAGCACATTTTACAAAATAAAAAATTATTAAAAATTCTCACACGTCACTTAGGAAAATAATTCTTTTTTTTTCTAATCTTGTCTGGTCTTCTTATCTTTAAAAATTAGTCAAATTTTTCCTGAGTTTTTTTTTATTTTGCAAAATTAAAAAAACATTGCCTTTAAAATTTTTCAAATACCTTGACCATTTTTGATGTATTTTCGAAAGTTTTGAAATACTTGAAAATATTCTCCTAAAAATTAATTTTTCGGAATGAAAAATTATTTTAATTATTTCTAGGAACCTAACATAATTTTGTTTATTTTCGTGAAAACTTACAAAATTCTTGAAAAATCTTCACAAGTTTTAATTTTATTTGAATTCTTTCAAAATTTTTGAATATCTTTTAGTCTTTTTCAAATTTGAAAGCACATTTTTTAAAATAAAATAAATTTAAGAACAAATGTACAACAAAATCGCGCAAGAAGGCTTGATAAGAATAAATTTCCTTCTCTTCTTCTAAAATGATAGAATATAGCAAAATAACCTGAACTTTCAGGCAGGCACGCAACATGTAGCAGAGCCAACTCACGGACACGCTACGTTTGAATGTGTCGCTCCCAGATAGGAGAGTGGTGGGGGCCGAAAAATCCCACGTTCTGGACACTGATCGCAAGCAATAGTTGGAAAGACACCCGACGAAAGTCAAAGGTGCAACTCGTTGCCCGTGACGTTTCACCCTTCAGGTAGCCCGATCCTTTCCGAAAATACACGCGCATACACACATTAGTCACGTTCACTTTCATGGTCCTGATTCGAAAAAAAATGAAGATCGCCTTAATATTCATTGATAAAGTTTATTTGTTGATTTCCAATTAAATCCTGAACTAACACATGGTCGAGTTTTATACAAGTTCCTTGAAATTGAGGAATTTCTTGAATTAATTGAATTTCTTAAATTCATTGAATTCCTTGAATTAATGAACTTGTTTGAAATCTGTAAATTCCTTGAATTTTGTGAATTTCGTTAATTTTGCCAATTCCCTGAAATCTAAGAATTCGATGAATTCCGTGAATTCTACGAAATCTTTGCATTTATGATATTTTATGGATTGATCAAATTGCTTAAATTTAATGAATTTTTTAAATTTCACGAATGAATTCTGTGAAGTTCTTTATTTCCTTGTGCAAAATTTTCGACTTATAAAATTTACAATACATACATTGGAATGTTTGGCAGTGACTTAAGGACTTACAAACACTTGCAATACATGAATCGATATTTCGTCATTTCAATATCGTGTTTCCAATGTTACCGTAAGCTTGAATTGTGGAAGTGTTGTTAAACCCCAAACATTCTTAACAGTATATTATTTGGTACACAAATAGTTATTTTTTATCGTAATAATAATCCTCGAAATAAATGACTCCGATATTCCAGAGTTTGGAAAGTATTTCAAAGTATTTCCAAACATCCCTAAGTGTTCCAAAATATCTCTAAAAGTTTTTACGCATTTTAATGTATTTCTTGGGATTCAGTTGAGTGAAACTCGATATTATAAATACGCATCATCAATAATTATGCATCTGTTCCGAAGGAAACAATTCTGGTAATCCTCTGGGCCATTCAAATAACTTTTAATCGGGTGTAATCAGTTCGAACCAGTGTAATCCTCTTTTTAATTTGGGATAATTCTAGTCATTTAGATTGATCATAGTATTCTGAAATAATACTTTTATAATCGGAAGTAATCCACTTGTAATCCAGAGATATTCAATTCTAATCTAAAGTAATCTACTTGTATTCAGAAATAATCTACTAGCAACTTAAAAATTAAATTTTTGTATGGTGATTACTTCTTATGGCACGATGTGCAATCGCAAAACTGGGTGATGCTTCAAGGGTGACGTTTCGAGCGTTATGATTACAGGGAAATGCTTCCGCTACTCTATTTCTCCTTCGCTTATCCCAACGACTGAATTTTTTAAATTTCTCTGCCTCTTCACCTCTACTTCGCTTCATCCACTTCTCTCTCTCTTGATTGCGCCCTTTTTTCCATCCTTCGTCGTTAACTCACACTGACACTCTGATAGCATTGATAGTGCATGTGCCTATGTATATAGCAGTGTATGTATTTTTTGTTTGTTTTTTTTTGTTAAAAATTCATCTTCTTGACAATGAGTTTAACTATTTGATTCAAAATTTATATATTTTGTGAAGAATTCAGGGACTTTAGTAGAACTGTATTCATAAATAAAGAATTTAGAACTTAAAAATAAGCTTTTTTGAAGTCATAACTTCTTATAGTACGGTGTGAACTCGCAATATTAGGGATATTTCAAAAGTAATGCTTCCTGTTGTCTATCCCTCATTTGCTTCTAAACTGACTGATTCTTTCGATCCCTCTCCCTCTGTAGCTCTCCTTTGCTTCTTTCAGTTTTCTCCCTCTTCCTCTCGCTCTCTTTATCACTCTCTCTCATGCTCGATCGGTCTCTTTCTCTCCATGCTTCGCTATCATACTCACACTGAAACATTGACAGTATTAGAAGTATATAACGACATGCGCTTATATATATATATATATATATTCGGTTCGGTTTTGATTCCTCTAGAATCAAACCGAAGGGCCTATGACAAAGCCACCGAACGCGTCCTCGGGTTGCGGAT
>NC_046663.1:35787724-35792536 GCF_010883055.1 Belonocnema kinseyi | reverse complement strand
ATCAGTCTATAGCGGCATGCACTTTTCTTGACGATCGTGGTTCGCACACGTGCGTGAAATAATTTACGATTTTTTTTGTAATTACTGAAGAATTATGTAATTATTAAGTGTATTTCAATTTTTTATGGTTGAAAGAGTTCAAAGGAAAACCACTTCAAGTTACACTATATCCGTGAATCTCATGGATTCCTTGAATAACACGAATTTCATGAATTACTGGAATTCATTAAATCACGTGGATTCCATGAATTTCGTGAATACCATGTATTCCTTGAATTTTTTAAATTACACAAATTTCTTAAATTTCACAAATTCTCTGAATTTGACTTATTATCTTCAGTTCCACGAATTCCATTAATCCCATGAATTCCACAAATTCCTTGAATTCTATGAATTGCGTAATTATTATGTATTCCTCTAACTCCACAAATTGTTTAAATTCCATGAATCTCATGAATTTGATAAATTCTTTGAATTCGAAGAAGTTTATGAATAAGCGCACTCAGTCCGCTACCTTGCTGAGACGTGACGTTCAATGTAAAACTTGAGCAATGCGTGACGATTCTGATGAATTCTTTGCTTTTACAGAAATTCCTCACCACGCCCTAATGATTTTCACTTAAAAAATAACCATATAATTGACTCAGTTTGTCACAAAATTAACTTCAAACATTACTTAAGGCATTTTGCAATTTCATATAGTAGAAACATAGGATTAGGACCCAATCCGGTATTCTCAAGTATTCTAAAGTATTTCACATTATTCTTAAGTATTTTATCATTATTTATGTTATTTACGTTCAAATTAATGAAGCTTTTTCCCAATTCTATTTTGTGTATTAACATTGTTTCAACTAGATTCTAAAATGCGCGCTATAATTACCTTTCAATAATCTATTATTTTCTAAATAAAAGATAAATACACTCTAGTTCTTTTACTAGAGTACAAATGTACAAAGTCATCTATGAAAAATTTAGTTCATTTGAAAGTATATTACTTCAAAAACAGTGATATTTCAAGTATTTCTTGTACTTACAGATATCTTCAAATGTGGCGAAATATTTTCAAGTATTTCAAAGTATTTTTCGTGAACGCTCAATAAATGTGGTCGACCTTTAGTAATAATAATTTTTTTACTACTTGGAATTATAGAGCCAACACTTATCAGTATCGCAAACCCAGATACACCTCAACGCAAGCATGAGCTTTTGGATCCATATTAATCTTTAGCAAGGCTTTCAACTGTTATAAATACTCGAGAACGTTGGTATCTTTAAGGACAAATTCATGTCCGGGATCTTCAAGAACATGCTTTCCAGGATCTGCAACCACACACATTCGATAGCTATACAGGTCACTATCATCCCTACCAGTAAAGTCATTACCATGAGGTTGAACCTAATCCTCACTTTCATGGGAATTATTTGCAAGGCTCTAAACCTTCGCTTGACCAACACCAATCTGTTTTTCAGGGTCAGCATTCACTCACATCTGACGTCTTTATATGCAGCTATAATGTATAAATTTATCTTCAACTGACCGATGGTTCAGATAACACAGAAACACAAAAAGTGTGCGGATCTGGTAACAAGACACACGTATTCCTATGGATTTTGGGGCGCTGAATTCAGATTCGGTATCAAATATCACCCATCACGTCATGGTTGAGCCATAACCTCAAAAAATGACGAAAAATCATGCACTGAGGCAAATAAATTTCAAAATAATGCCAGTGATGCAAATTTTTACTTCGAAAACATGTCGACAACTGTGAAGGATCAACCCTTGCCGGATATTAACTTATTTAACATGACTTTACCCGACAGAACCTGACCTCACCTAACCTGAATTAACAGAAATTTATTGAGCTACACGTAAAGCTCTGCAAGCATATTTTCCCAGTAGCAAATGTGTGCTACATCGAATGGGTCAACTCGAGCCTAACCTAGAAATAAATCTAACCAAGCCTAACCTAACCTAACCTAATGAAACACAATTAAACTGATTGTGTTATCCCATTGTGTTTTCGGTACCGTTTGAATCAGCTTGGGCTTAACCTGCAAAGAGGTCAAACCTATCCTAACCTAAAAAAACCTGACCTAACCTAACGTAACATAATTTAACGTAACACAATTGAACTCATTGTGTTGTCCCGTTGTGTTTGCGGTACCGTTGCATTCAGTTTCGGCTTAACCTAAATAGAGGTTTAACCTATCCTAACCTAACAAAACCTGACCTAACCTAACCTGGCTGATTGAAATTCAGCCACAAGTGTACCTATGTAAGCGTACGGTTCTCAGTCTTAAATGTGTGCTATATTTAATAGGTCAACTCGTTCTTAACCTACAAATGAATCTAACTTAACAGAACCTAACGAAATTTTGCATAATGCAACACAACTTAACTTAAGTGTTCCCGTTGTAATAGAATAAAATTCATTTCATTGTACTACAGGTGGTTAAAAACTTAGACGCACATTACTCATTTGAAGAAACTTAGAACTACAAGTAGAATTGGCCCCAATTCAATTAGCCTGACAATGTTTGTATCAATTAAAATGTAGAACTGTCACTTAAAAATGCAAATAAATAAGAGTTTTATTCAAAAATTTTTTCTCTTCTGTTCTTAGACTTAAGTTTCTTAAGTTTCTTAAGTTTCTTCAAATGAGTAATGTGCGTCTAAATTTTTAACCACCTGTAGTACAATGAAATGAATTTTATTGTGTTACAACGGGAACACTTAAGTTAAATTGTTTTGCGTTAAGCAAAATTTCGTTAGGTTCTGTTAAGTTAGATTCATTTGTAGGTTAAGATCAAGTTAACCTATTAAATATAGCACACATTTAAGACTGAGAACCGTACACTTACATAGCTACACGTGTGGTTGAATTTCATTCGGCTAGGTTAGGTTAGGTCAGGTTTTGTTTGGTTAGGATAGGTTTGACCTCTTTGCAGGTTAAGCTCAAACTGATTCAAACGGTACCGCAAACACAACGGGACAACACAATCAGTTTAATTGTGTTTCGTGAGCTTAGGTTAGGTTAGGTTAGGTTATGCTAGGTTAGATTTATTTCTAGGTTAGGCTCGAGTTGACCCATTCGATGTGGCACACATTTACTACTGGGAAAATATGCTTCCAGAGCTTTACGTGTAGTTCAATAAATTTCTGTCAATTCAGGTTAGGTGAGGTCAGGTTCTTTTGGGTAAAGTTATGTTAAATATGTTGATATTAGGCAAGGGTTGATCCTTCACAGTTGTCGACATGTTTTTGAAGTGAAAATTTGCATCACTGGCATTATTTTGAAATTTATTTGCCTCAGTGCATGATTTTTCGTCATTTTTTGTGTTTATGGCTCAACCATGACGTGATGGGTGATTTTTGATACTGAATTTGAATTCAGTGCCCCAAAATCCTTAGGAATACGTGTGTCTTATTACCAGATCCGCACACTTTTTTTGTGTGGCTGTGTAATCCTTCATTTTATGGGGGACATGGAGCTTATGGAAGATCTAGAAAACCAGACTAATATGTAATTGAAAAAAAACAGTAGTGTAATGCGTAAGTGTTTTTATAACACAATTGTTCACTACCGAAACTTGAATCAAATTTTTTATGATCTAAAGTTAAAGATATTTTGATTCAATAATCAGTCATTTATATTGTAAAAATAATGTATTTAGCATATCAATTATTTATTATTAATTATTTAAATAATTATAAACTTATTATAAATAATTAATTGTTACTCAACTTGATTCATATCGGTCAAGTAGCATTTTTTATATTTTGGATTCGAATTCACAGGTTGGTCCTTTCAGACAATGTTAAATTCTCAAAAAATAGTAGCATTTTCTACCAAACAGTTAAATTTCTTACAAGAAAGAGTAAAACAAGGTTAGAAAATCAATTGTCAGAAAAAAAAACGTTCCTCAATAAAATAGTTGAAAATTGTAGCTGAATCTGATTAATTTTCAACTAAAATAATGAATTTTCAACTATAATATTCCAGCAACAAAAAAAAAAATAGTGAATTTTGAACAAAGTAGTTAAATTATCACTCAAAGAGATAAGTGAAGTTTTCAAGAAAATTTGAAATTCAAATTGATTTCAATAGATTTTAATGTATTTAAATTATTATGGGGTTTGATTAAAAACTCCAAGGAATTTTCAATATATTTTGAAAGGATTTCAAAGGTTTTTAAATACTTTAAATCATTTTCAAAGATTCAAAGGAATTTTAAATAGATTTGAATAAAATGAAAAAATTTCTAAGATTTCACGATTTTTAAAGATAATTTCAAGGAATTGTCAATAGGTTTCAATAAATTCAAGAGATTCCAAAAGATCTTAAAGAAATGAAAAAAATTTCGGGTATGTCCTAAGATTCTAAGGAAGTTTCAAGAGATTTTAAATATGTTAAAGAATTTTCAAGAAACTCCAAGATTTAATGGAATTCAGAAAAATTTTCATGTGGCTTTTAAGAATTTTCTTGAATTTCGGAAGATCTGGAACGATTTTAAACGACTTATAAGCTTCACAGAATATTTAAAAAGATTTTCAGGGACTTCCAAAGGATTGTCAACTTTTGGATTTTCCCTGAAATACATAGTATAAACTGTATTATCTCTTTTAAAAACTGTTACTTCAATTATGCCTTTATCAACAAGTTATGAATCAGTTACTAAACATTAATAATCTTGCTATATCAGCTTAATATTGAAAGATTGAAAACAATTTATTAGGAAAATAAATAAAAATGTAAAGGTGCGTATATACCGATTTTGATTTTTCACACACACCAACACACACAC
>NC_046663.1:35783266-35787624 GCF_010883055.1 Belonocnema kinseyi | reverse complement strand
GTTTGAAACTACCCCTGCAGGCATTGGGGTTGAAAATTCAACCCCCCCTCACTTGGGGAGGGTTGGTAATCCTGGTCTATAAGTTTGTGGATTAACTACTGTCGGGTAGGCGAACATATTCCCAAAATTTAGAGACAATCGAAAAACATGACTTTTTGAGTTGGGGCAGTTGAGGAATAATGACCCATAGGATCTTCTTCAAGAAAAATGAATTTATAACTTAGTACGTCAACTTTCAACCACGTGGTGGAATTTTTAACTACCTCTTACTCTAAAGATACGAGCATTCCGTGAGTCAGGTGCGTGGGAGTGCGCACTGTTATAAATTCGCTGTGCGCATGTACTTGCGCGTACTAGGCCTGTGTGCGTTCTCACAAATTACCCGTTGAATCTAAACGGCGCAATAGAGGGAGCTCCTGTCGAACTCGTATCTTTGGACTTCTTCATTCCCGAGCTTCTCGATTCTTTGGCGGTAGAAAAAGTGTTGTATCAAAATTTGATTGAATTTTTAACCCGAAAAGACGAATTTTTAATAAAAACAGTTTAATATTTAACCAAAAAAGTTACTTTAAGAATGCTTAAGAAAATATTAATTTTTATACTGAAAAAAACACTGTTCAACAAAATATGAATATATTTATCCTAAATTACTCCTAATTACACAGAAGCACGAAAAAAAGGTTTTGTCCACCAGAATAAGATAAACATTTCTATACGTTTTTGGGGTCGCTGAATCCGAGTCCGGGTTTGGCTTGACTCGGTCAAGTCGCATTTTGTTCCTAACGTCAAGAAAATGATGAAAGTTGGAACATTCATGGAAACATCCAGAAAGCAAAGCGGTTATATGTTTTTAGGGTCGCTAAATTGAAATTTAAAGGTCAGTTGACTCGGCGAGGTCATACTCCATTCATAATCTTGAGAAAAATGAATTTAAACACCGCCAACCCCACCTACAAGGCAGCGCTCATTCGCTGGCTTCGTTGACTCAATATATCTGAGAACGGATCATTCTACACATCCCCTTTCGGAGCAGTTGTCATCGTCACAGTATCTGTCAAGGCAGTAGGAATTTGTACTACAGACTGATAGCCATGCTCAAAGAATGACTTACAAGTTCTATGTACCGAACGCTGAATTCAAAAAATTTATGTCGAGGACTGTTTTCAGTGTTTTAATTTTTTTAGGTTATGAATAGAATGCAACCTCGGCGAATCCAATTACCTCTGAATTTAAACTCAGTGACCCTGAAAACATATAACCGCTTTGCTTTCTGGGTGGTTTGATGAATATTCCAACTTTCATTATTTTTTGGTGGTGACTCTGAGTTACAAATAGATTGCAATAGATTGAATGGATTACATCGGATCAGGAACAGCAACGTTTCGCTGCTGTTTTCCTCTTCTTAAATTTTTCTTGTCTTGATAAGGGTGCTGTCTGAGTGCCGAAACGTTAGTGGTTATTTTTAGATCTCGCACCTAAAAGAACTTCGTTCTAACCGCGTATCCCACGATACGGTCCAATTTTTTTCCTCCTATTTATTGTTATTTGATAATAATAAACATAAAAAAGATGTAAGAAATACAAAAATAGGGAGGAAGGGCATTTGATTTTTTCCCTCTTATTGTTCTTTGCCCCTTTTTATTTTTGTACAAAAAAAGATTGTTCCTTTTCTAATTTTTAGGAAAATTGTTATTGAAATTTGGTCGTTGGATTCTTTGTTTTATTTTCGATCATTCTGTACTTCAACTTCATTATTGGTCTTTAAACAGGGTTTTAAATTTCATTTAAACCTTATTTAAATTTCTTAAGTTTTAGTTATCCGCGTGGTCCAGTCAATTGCCAAATATGCTTTCTCCTTTGAGGGATGCATGCTGATTGATGCGGATTATTAGTATTGCGATATTTACCAATTTCTTCGAAGAAAATCATGGCGATTAGTACGAGAGCCTCGAAGAAAGGCTTCATTTCTTTTCTTCGTAAATGAAACTTTCCCTATCAGAATTTCGTACTTGGGAGCTTCTCGTTTTTCCGGAAACTACTATCTATTAGATATACTAGCCGATTGGCGCACATATAAAGATAGCGAAGTAGAAAATAGGTGGGGCTATTCACACTTAATTACTTTTATTTATTTTTCTTGAAACTTTCCTCAATCTTCAAAGAGTACGATGTAATTCCTGGTTTTTCAATTTTTAATACCTGCGTTTCAGGTTAGGGAAAAAGGATTTACAGCTTAAGGCCATGTGCCAAATGGGTCACGTGACCAGATGCCTACCTTATCGACACTTTTTTTATTTCTTAAACTATTTTCACACGAAGCCCCAAATAGAGTTAAAAATTAGGGATCATGAATAACAAGCGATACAAAATATGGGGCTGGTCCTTATTTTTAATATTTATGAAAAAAGCTAAAAAAAATTAATTTCAAAAAACTTCTTTCATAATTATAAAAATTTAGGACCACACTCACATTTCTTAGTCCTTATTATTTAGAATCCCAAATTTTGCCTTAAACAGTGTTTTTGATATTTGATGTAGCTTCAAGTATTGTTGGAAACAAATCAATGCACTGACGAAATAAAATTAATGCTGTCTGAGAATCGAAATACATAATTGAATAAACAGTTAACCTTACAATCACACCACATCTCCTTTATAAATATATTAATTTTATAGTTTTAAATTCAGGAAGCTCAAATTTTCATGAAATTAATATCTTTTAACTGTTTTTAATTCAAAGAGAAGTTGTCGAATGCGTCATACTTTCGGAGTCATGTGGCATATTTACAATCTTCACAATATTACCTGAAATCTTTAAAATAATAGTAAATATCAGTTCACTTTTGTAAATATTATATACAAACAAAGTTGCGAAAATTTAATTAAAAGAAGGGTTTTATTCGACACAGAAACACAATCAGTTGTTTTTTTAACCAAATTGTTGAATCCTCATGCAGGTTGGATTTTTAAACAAGATATTTTTAACCAAAAAGAAAGAATTTTTAAAGAAATAGCAGAATTCTTAATGAATAATTAATTTTTCAAAAAAATAGTCGAATTTTTTATTACATAGTTGAAATTCCAACCCATAAAGATGAATTTCCATCGAAATGGATACATTTTCAACAAAGAAAATTAATAATTATTTATTCAACAAACAGTTTTGTTTGCCACAAAATAGTTAAATTTATAACCAAAAAGTTAAATATTTAATTGAAAAAGTGAAATTCTCACCCTAAAGTAAAACAGTTAATATTAAAAAAAAGACAAATTTTAAATGAAAAGTTTTTGAATTTGACCCAGAAAGATGAATTGTCAAGGAGAAATGTAATGTGTAGAAGATATTTTAACAAAATAAGATTTCAATTTTGAATGAAAAACAGTCCAATTTAACCGAAAAAGACGAATTTTAATGAAACGAGCAGAATCCTTAACCAAAAGCAAAACAAGAATTTTTCTATTAAAAAAGATTACTCTTTAATTCAAAAATACGAAAAACAGTTTAATTTTCAACTAAACAGTTACATTTTCAACAAAATGGTTAAATTCTCAACCAAATAGTTGCGTTCTTAATCTACAAAGGTGAATTATTAATTAAATGTTCTAACTTTCAAAGAAAAAAGTATCAATTAAAAAAATTACTGATAAACAAAATAACTAAACAATTGAGAAATGAATTAAATTTTCAACGAAAGAGTTGAATTGTTAGCTCTAATAATGAATCTTAAGCAAGAAATAAATGTTAAACAAAGAAGTTGAGTTTTGAATCAAGTAGTTTTTTAAATTCAAATCGAGAAATTTTCACGAAAACTTTAATAGAAGATATATTAACCACAAAATATTTTTTTACATCAAAAGCAGTTAAAAAAGAGGAGTTTTCCCAAATAGTTGAATTTAACCACAAAGAAATCTTGAAATAATATAGAAAATACGTTTTAAAGAAATTGCTTAATTTTAATGTCAAGAAGGCGAAATTTCTACAAATAGTTCAATTTTCAACCATATACTTGAAATTTCTAACAGAAAAGGTCAAATTTTAAACTTAAATAAAACAGATAAATATGCAATTGAAAACATTAATTTTCTGCAAAAACAAAAGAAAAATTAATTTTCAATTACAAGCTATTAAATCAAAGCTAATAATAAAATAGCTACATTTTTATTAAAATACTCAAATCGTTAACCAATATAATTAATGTGTAATAAAATAGTTAAAACTTTATCCAAGTAGTTAACTTCAAAAATGATTTCAATGAAAAATTTAATAGTCAATAAAGTTAATTAACTTTCATCGAAATGTAGTCGGATTTTCTCATTGGGTTCTAATAATTTATTTCGCATATGCATTTTGCATAAAT